>NW_011478846.1:6660-10512 GCF_000754665.1 Bison bison bison | reverse complement strand
CTATCGTCATCTCCCTGTCCTCTGATGTTGGTCAGGAAATCACGTGTGTGGATTTTGTGGTTATGTATGCAAATTTGAGGAGGGAACTTGGAGGATGCTTTTGCTGTTTACAGAAGACTTTTGTAGAATTAGTGATGTCAAGTATCTCTTGAAAATTTTAAATTGAAGGTGAGATTTGCATTCTTTGGCGTTTTGGTTTATTTAGTCCATACTTAGTGTATACATAAGAGAGTTTGTGTATGTGTATGGGTGTTTGGAGTCGGGGCAGAGTAAAGAGAGGGGAAAGGAGGTTGAACACATAGAGAATGGAGAAGAGAGAAGGTAGTTTTTTCAGATTGCTATGGTTTTTCTAAAATTATTCCAATTTTTTGGCACTTCGGTATGGCAAATAACTTTTCTTCCAGTCTTATGGAATGGAGGCATGCCTCCCGGATACCTCTGTGTGCTACAAAGTATTACTGCTTTGTACATCTGCATTCCTGCATTACTCTTCATCACCCAGCCCATAGTCACTGTTGGAGGATGAAAATGAAACCCATTTCTTCTGATGGTTTGACCTTTCCCTGCCTTCAGGAAGGGTGAAGTAGCCAAACATCCAGTCTTTTTGGTGAGACATTTTTTAACCTGAAATTTTTTTTTTCAATATTGAATGTTTCAGAGCTTAAAATTCTAAGCCAGTGATAGTGGGCAAGAGCTTCCAGAATTCTACTCATAGGGTATATAGAGATACAGATTTTGGTTTAACTCAATCTTGAGCCCTCTTTTTATTTTTCCTCCTTTAACTAGCTAACTGTAGCATCTTTGATGTGATACATTCTCAGGGTGTGTGTGTGGTCTGCTGTGGTCACTCACAGAGAATTTTCATAAGTAGTAGTGTAGTATTAAGAGCAGTGGACGAGTTTGCAGGACAAGGATGTATGTAGCAGACCAAATTGAATGGTTCTAATTATCCTACTGAAAGCCTCAGCACATGGTAACTTAGCTCAAATAATGAAACTAAAACATCCTTTAGGCTTTGAAGAAAAATAAGAAGGAAATAGCTCAGCATGTTTTGGTTCCTCAAAAGAGTTTTAAAGTTAGGGATCTACAGTGCTTTGAGTGGAACTCTGAGCTAAGGAGCTAGAAAAGCAGCCCCAAACTTATCAGATGTCAGATTCAGAAGTCTCTAGAAAATTAATAGGTACGATGAGACTGGTTTGGATCACAAGGTAATGACACAAATCACCACCTCCAATGAAAACAAACCGACAAACCCTTCAGTGAGCAATTTTATTGTACTTTCCTCGTTTTGAACTATCTGAGTCGTATCCCTAAGAGTTGAAAGTACCCCCACAGGCTGCAGAAGGAAGCGATGGAAAACAGTGCAGCCCACATCTTCTCAAAGCTCACTCCAGTTTTCTTTAAAAAAAATCAAAGGCTCCACTCTGAACTGAGAGACACTCTAGGGCCACCCGTTGCCTACATTGCATCTCATTGGTCTGTTTCACATCTAGCCCAGGCAGTGCATTTCCCAGAGGGGATCCGCTTGCAAGATGTGTCCCAGAATAAACTGTTCCTCTGTCGTCTCCATGCAACTGCCACAGAACTGAGTTAGTTTACACTAGTATTTGCTAATTTATTATTATCATTCCTTATTGGCAATTAACTGGTTACCTTAGAGATCACCTCTCTCCCCATACACCTTCACTAAAGTTGAGCTCAGCCAGAGCACTTGCTAATGATCCTGAGATTTCTCTCCCTAGGGGACTGGAGGCAGGACATTTTCCATAGTGGGCTCTGAGACTTTGGAATTCCTCTTATCAGAGGACCACTTGTTTTGGGTCCCAGTAGCCCCACCTGGGTTTTTCTCTCAGTCAGATTTCTAAGGTGAGAGGAGCTGCAGACCTCTCCCTCCTTAACTTTGCCCTAGTCTTTGTGGTGGCTTTAGTATATCATGCTCCGAGGCTGAAGCTATGGGGTGGGGAGATTGCTTATTAGGAATTGGAAGACTGAAAGAGGATGAAGTCACCTCCTGGCAAAGCTGGAGTCTTTCAATTATCGTGCTGCAGTGGATCTAAGGCGTCTGCTTGAAGTTTGAGATGTTTACCCCTCTGTATGTGTATCTCAGCTTCCAGGGCTTAGGGGAGGTCAAGCTTGGCTGGACCAAGTGTCTCAGATGTGAGTAAATGAAGCCATTTGTACAAGAGGCATGTGTATGAGGGGCAGGAGGTTGACTCTGGAGCGGCCATTTTCCCCCACTGAGAGGAGGCTTGATTTCTTGATGTGTGACTGGCTGGCCTTTAATGTGAGCCTCATTTACTTTGAACAGTTGGGAAACTTGAAGTGAAAGTCCCAGAGGATCAGTTGTTTGTAGAGGAAAATGCTCTTCAAGTTACATTTCCTCTTTGGCAGTTGTGTAGTTATGAGTAGTCTTTGAGTGGGCTGCATGGTGAGGATCAGTCTGCTTCTAGTGGGTATACACTGGTGGCCAGTGCCTCCCTGTGTTCAGCCCCCCACCACCCCCAGCCTACTAGAGAACCAGGAGGAAAGTACTGCAACCTGAAGCTGGAGAACAGCTCTGCCAGCTCCAGGAACTTGGGCTTCCATGAGGAAATCTTATTTGCTATTATTCAGCATCATTCAGGATTTTGCTTCAGGATATTGGTTAGGACCACACAGCTCCACAGCACTCCTGGAAGAGGTGTCAGAAGGGACCAGTGTTTCTACTCTATAATCATGAAAATGGAGTTGCAGAGAAGGCGAATGACTTACCCAGACACACATCATTTAGGGCCAAATTGGACTCCATTTTGCTTGATAGCGGTTCCTCTGTTGCAGTTTCTAAGTACTTTCTGTCACATAACCGAAAACTTGATTGGACTCCACAGAAAGACCTGCAGCTATACCTTTGGCTGGTAGTTGCATTCCTGAAAAGTTGTGCAGCAGCGAAGTATTTGTTTTGTAAATTAGACCCCACGTTAACCATAGTGGTGGCATTCCTATCAAAACCCTGTGGGGGAGTCTTTCATAAAGGAAAGAGCCCTTGAGTAATGTGAATAATCAACTTCTTACTGATTTCCTTTGTAAGTCTGGATTTTTCACGTCTTGTTTGCTTAATGTGCAATTCCTCACACTGGTAAGATTTACAAAGTCTTTGAAAAATGTAATTAAGTAATATCTAAAATATATGGTGTCCAGAGAAGACAGATAATATTGGTCAGATTTAACAAATGTTAACATTTATATTTGCTCCAGATTTTTTAAAAAATTAAATAAAAGTTTACAGCTATCCTCTTCCCATCCTATTCCTCTCCCTCCATTCATTCTTTGTAACTCTGTAGATGGAAGAAGAGAAACCCACCAGGAATATTTTTGGTGCTCTTTTTCCTTGGCTTCCTGAACTCACTTCTGAAAGGGAGGGCTCTCATTTTTTTGCTCCAGGTCCTGACAGCTTCCAAAGTCAATATCGGTTTCCTAGATTGAGTAGAGCCTAGGAATTACTTTAGAAAATGAAAAGGCGATCTTAAACTTTCTTTAAATTCAGCCTTCGGGGAGGGATAAAATAACTTTTTGAAAAGGAAAAAAAAAAAAAAAGAGTAAATTGACAGACAGATGTCACAAGCAGTTATCTTGAGTTTTGAGCAGACCACTTGGTATTGAAGCAAGCAAGAAGTTTGGTGTGAAGTCTGCATTCTCCTTGAGCTCAGTGTTCATGGACTAGCACCGGGGCTTCTTCATGTCAGATGCTTAAGCACTGCAGTGATGTGCATAGTCTTTGGATGCTCCATTAAGTCTCTAAGTGCCAGGGTGGCCAGTTTTTAGCTTCTCCCACCGGGCCCCATCTGGCCACTGTTCTGTGGCAAGCTGCTTTCC
>NW_011478846.1:3791-6385 GCF_000754665.1 Bison bison bison | reverse complement strand
TGAGAAAGAGAGAGCAAGGGAACATATCTGCTGTCTTACCCACTTATTCTTCCTCTGAGGTGATAGAGCCTTTGTGAGCTGGCCTGATTGTACACGTCTATGATCTTAGGTTCTCAGAGGCCCCCTCCCCTATCTTTGACACTCTACTGGTTATCTCCCTGAGGAAATGCTTATAAGCCTCATCACATTGGGGTGTGATCCCTCAAATGTGAGACCAGAGCACCCAAATTTGATATAGCCCAGGGACAGATCTCCTGGACACTTTTTAATTGAGAGCTCTGAGTAGGAAGCAGCCAAATAATCATTGCTGTGCATACAGTGAAGTTTAAGAAAACCCTATAGGGAATCTCAATTCTTTGGAAATTATTTTCTGAGGCTCAGTTTCTTTTTGTCTTTTTGGGCATAATTCTGTTTAAAGTCTTCCTCTTTAATTCACATGGCTCAGGAAAATCTGAGCTGGCTATGTGTACAGGTACTTTGCTGCAAAACCATATCTTTTCTAAGTGAGACATATGAATAGGGAGAGTAGATCAGACTACATTCCTAGTGGTTGACATTACCTTTAAGCAACTTAAAAAAAAATTGGTGGCAGTGAAAAAGATAACCTTCCTGCAGTGTAGGAGACTTGGGTTCGAACCCTGGGTAAGGAAGATCCCCTGGAGAAGGAAATGGCAACCCACTCCAGAATTCTTGTCTGGGAAATCCCATGAACAAAGGAGCTTGGCTATAGTTCATGGGGTTGCAGAATTGGACACAACTGAGCTACTAACACACACATGCACACACACACACACACACACACACACAAATGCCTGTAATCTAGCATCCATTTTTGAAACTTGACATGCTTTAGGGTTGTAAGGCTCTGGAAATGCAGGGACAAACAGAAGCATCTGTCTATAGGTAATGTCGAATGACTTGCTGGAAGACTGATTCCCTTCTTTGTGCTGCCAGGCACAGAGGCCATAGTGAGGACACAGGTTCGCCGTACTCAGAACACTGGCATTGACTCTGATCTCACCATCCTGGTCATTTCTTTAATTAGCACATTTCCATTTTCTCAAGTATAGACTTTTGAGTGATAGAGTATGCTAATGGCAACGTTTGTTCCTAAGAGCTTAGGGGAGAGAACATGATGGCCTTAGTATTAAATAATGAATTTTTTATAGGGAGATTTTGCCTAATTTTTTAATTGCAAAACAAGTGATGATAGTTATGGCTCCTTAGAAACAAATCTCAAATACTATATAAGAAACACCAATTTTCTTGTGGTTTGTGAGCCCGCTAATGGAATGCATGTTCTTACACCTCTAGGTCACTCTTTCTAATTTTGTCTTTACTAGTAATTCTTTAGAAATGGAAAAAAGGCGTGTGTTTTGTTGCAGCAAGAAATACAATAAGGAAATGTCTCAAATGGAAAGATAGTTAAACTGCTTTTGTACAAACTCTATGTTGTGTAATGGCATGATAGAGCAAAATCTTATAAAACTGATACACATCTGATCATCTAGCACCCTCAAGAAGTGATCTTGGAAGGTGGAGAAAAAAATCCGGAACTGCAAAGGTTTGTCACTGTGCGTGGTGTCATATTTGGAGACATGGCATCAAAAAATGTGTGTGACACATGCAATACCTTGATTTCCTCATCCTCTGAGCTTAGCAAACTCTATTGGGACAGTTATCCGTAATGTGTGTGTCACCCCCTAGGCACTGTTTTCCCAAAGATAATCTAGAAATCTGCAATTCTGTAATAGGGGAGGAGGTCACTAGCAAAATAGATGAAATAATTAAAAACCTCATAAAAGAGGAGCTTTAGTTTATTGAAATCTATTATTACTAAAGAAATCGGACTCCAAGACACTGAAAATTCTGAAAAATCCAAACAGATGCCAATAACACCAATCCTGAAATAAATATCTGAGGGGACTGTGTCAGGAGCACTCCAAGTTCTCTTGTAGCTCTGAGTATAATTTTGAATTTTGCAGCATTGGTTTGAAGGGCTTCATTAAGGGTTTGAGTCCTTGTGATGACCATGGCTGCTCTGCAGGTGGTATTGAGACTGAGGGACTTAACTATGACAGGTGACACAATACATACAGCCTTTTAGCTTTTACATGAGGGCAAGATATTCTGTGTCTATTGTGAGTCATATGTACATCAAAACTTCGTAGCCTCCCTAGTCAGATGGATCTCCTTGTTCAATGTGAGTTCTGTCATAAAGGAAACAGTGAGTACACTACTTTGCTTCAGTTGGTCTGTATTTGTTCTAAGGATGAGTAGAAGATACATTTCTCTTGCCTGGCAAGCTAGACCTTTGAGAAGAACACAAATTCACTTAAGTATAAATTATGTTGATTATAACACTACCAAAAAATTCACAGAGCTGTATGTCACCAAGACCTCCTTTTTAAGTTTGGTATTCTTGAGAACTGTTTTGTATATCATGATAAATTATCTAACCTTTCATACTGTCAGAGGCCAACCTTATGGAAATAAGCAGCTTTTTATTCCATTCTAAGGTTAGTCTAACTGAATTATGCAACTTCTAATGCAATTGCTTGAAGCTTCTCCTTTGAAAGTTTTCTCATTTTAAT
>NW_011478846.1:0-573 GCF_000754665.1 Bison bison bison | reverse complement strand
TGGAACAATAAAAAGGAGGGAGTTAATGAGTTGGAGGTCATGCAGATACTCAAAGTTTAAAATTCAGTCTTGACTAAATGCACTGTTTTTTTTCCCCAAATGGAATAAGTTCAATCCTTTTTTTAAAAAAAGGCACATTTATTTGATTGCCTCTTCATCTAGTAGCCTAACTTTAAACAGCATAAATACAACAAAACCCAGTATCCACTTTTTAAATGATGACTTGTAAACTTCTCACATACTGAGTACTGTCTTAGATGTAAAATGACTATTCAGTGGCCCTGAGTAGATATCAGAACTAGATATCATAAAGGAAATTCTCATTACAAACAAACAAACAAACAAACAGATGTTTCACGTCTGCCTCTCCCCGCCCCACCATAGCTAATAGATGAGAATGTCATCTGTACAATGCCATCCTGATTGTAGATGAAGTGTTTGCCTTTTACGGGAAAACATCTGTGACCTGATTCTATAGTTTGTCCCTTGGATAAATGGAGACTATGGACTTCAGTAGGACTGTATTTCTTATATGGGCAGTCATTGACTACATGAGTTTTGATTCAAATTACA
>NW_011478845.1:19684-20215 GCF_000754665.1 Bison bison bison | reverse complement strand
ATGGTCTTGATTCCTGTCTCCTGTACAATGTCATGAACCTCCATCCATAGTTCATCAGGTACTCTGTCTATCAGATCTAGTCCCTTAAATCTATTTCTCACTTCCACTGTATAGTCATAAGGGATTTGATTGAGGTCATATCTGAATGGTGTCTAGTGGTTTTCCCACATTCTTCTGTCACGCGAGTGTATGTTCCTCGGTTCTTTGTCTCGTCACAACAAAGATTTGGAGCAACGGACATTAAAGCCCTTGGCACGTCACAGTTCTTGGGTCTTGGACAAACCATGCTACAGCTCTTAGGCAAATCAGTGTTACAGCTCTATTTTATTTAGAAGATAGCAGGATAATCCAAGACTTGAAGAGAAGAGAGTGGAGGAGTGCGTGGGGAGGGAGGGAGAGAGAGTGAGAGAGAGAGAGAGAAAGAGAGATAGAGCGCATGCACGCTGGAGAGAGAGTCTGAGAGAAAGCGCTTTGGCTCCTCCTTTTATATGTTTTTTCCTCCACCTGGGCCTGCCCTATGCAAATTGGGCT
>NW_011478845.1:18897-19584 GCF_000754665.1 Bison bison bison | reverse complement strand
GCCTTGACGTACTCCTTTTCCTATTTGGAACCAGTCTGTTGTTCCATGTCTGGTTCTAACTGTTGCTTCTTGACCTGCATACAGGTTTCTCAAGCAGGTCAGGTGGTCTGGTATTCCCACCTCTTGAAGAACTTTCCACAGTTTATTGTGACCCACAAAGTCACAGGCTTTGGCATAGTCAATAAAGCAGAAATAGATGTTTTTCTGAAACTCTCTTGCTTTTTCAATGATCCAGTGGATGTTGGCAATTTGATCTCTGGTTCCTCTGTCTTTCCTAAAACCAGCCTGAACATCTGGAAGTTCACAGTTCACATATTGCTGAAGCCTGGCTTGGAGAATTTTGAGTATTACTTTACTAGCGTGTGAGATGAGTGCAATTGTGTAGTAGTTTGATCACTCTTTGGCATTGCCTTTCTTTGGGGTTGGAATGAAAACTGACCTTTTCCAGTCCTGTGGCCACTACTGAGTTTTCCAAATTTGCTGACATATAAAGTGCAGCACTTTCACAGTATCATCTTTCAGGATTTGAAATAGCTCAACAGGAATTCCATCACCTCCATTAGCTTTGTTCATAGTGATGCTTGCTAAGGCCCACTTGACTTCATATTCTAGGATGTCTGGCTCTAGGTGAGTGTCAGTGATCACACCATCATGATTATCTGGGTCGGGAAAATCTTTTTTTGTACA
>NW_011478845.1:13944-16318 GCF_000754665.1 Bison bison bison | reverse complement strand
CTTTCACTTTCATCAAGAGGCTTTTGAGTTACTCTTCACTTTCTGCCATAAGGGTGGTGTCATCTGCATATCTGAGATTGTTGATATTTCTCCCAGCAATCTTGATTCCAGCTTGTGCTTCATCCAGCCTGGCATTTTGCATGATGTATCTGCATATACATTAAATAAGCAGGGTGACAATATGTAGCCTTAATGTACTTCTTTCCCGATTTGGAACCAGTCTGTTTTTCCATGTCCAGTTCTAACTGTTGCTTCTTAACCTGCATACAGATTTCTCAGGAGGCAGGTCAGGTGTTTTGGTAGTCCCATCTCTTGAAGAATTTTCCACTTTGATGTGATCCACACAGTCAAAGGCTTTCTCATTGTCAATAAAGCAAAAGTAGATGATTTTCTGGAACTGTCTTGCTTCTTCCATGATCCAACAGATATTGGCAATTTGATCTCTGGTACCTCTGCCTTTGCTAAATCCAGCTTGAACATCTTGAAATTCACATACTGTTGAAGCCTGACTTCACGAATTTTGAGCATTTCTTTTCTAGCCTGTGAGATGAGAGAAATTTTGTGGTATTTTGAGCATTCTTTGGTATTGCCTTTCTTTGGGGTTGGAATGAAAACTGACCTTTTCCAGTCCTGTGGCCACTGCTGAGTTTCCCAAATTTCCTGGCATATTGAGTGCAACACTATAACAGCATAGTCTTTTTTTTAAAATATAAATTTATTTATTTTAATTGTAGGCTAATTACAATATTGTATTGGTTTTGCCATACATCAACATGAATCCGCCACGGGTGTACACGTGTTCCCCATTTTGAACCCCCCTCCCATCTCCTTCTCCATACCATCCCTCTGGGTCATCCCAGTGCACTAGGCCCGAGCATCCTGTATCATGCGTCGAACCTGGACTGGCGATCTGTTTCACATATGATATTATACATGTTTCAATGCCATTCTCCCAAATTATCCCACCCTCGCCCTTTCCCACAGAGTTAACAGCATCATCTTTTAGAATTTGAAACAGCTCAACAGGAATTCCATCACATCTGCCAGCTTTATTTATAGTGATGCTTCCTAAGGCCCACTTGACTTTGCATTCCAGGATGTCTGGATGTAGGTGAGTGATCACACCATCGTGGTTTTATGGGTCATGAAGATCTTTTTTATAGAGATATATAATGTTCATTAGGCTACTGTAAAAATACCTTAGGCAATAGATAGTAAATAGTAATTTATCTATTTAGTAAGATAGATAAATATTAAGCCACTACCATTTTCAACAACTGTATGAACAATGGAACATATGTGTACCATAAGGGAATGTTATAAATTCATAGCATGAGTAAACATTCAGTGTTTTCTTACACAGTCTCACTGTGGTTTTTCCATGTTTGACTCCTGACTCCTTTAGACTTCAAAAACAACCACTTGCTGTGCTGCCTCTCTGGGCAGGCTGAAACAAAAGACTAAGTCCCCCTTCCTTTGATATCAACTAGTAGTTCACCAGAGCAGGAACCCTCCCCTCCTTGCCATCCAGTAATCATCTTAGCACTCTAAGAATGTCACCATTCCTCATTAGTCAAGTTTTTTTTTCCCAACAGCTTGGAAGTCTACTGTGCTCCCATTGGAAATCTTCAGCAGTTAACAAACCTTCTTATCACATTTCAGCATATGCCTTCATCTGTCTCAATATCCAAACCAAACTTTGGGTTTGGTTTCATTTTCTTCTTTTGGTGACTGCAAAGTAACAAGAACCAACATGTTGGGGACTGAATATATGAAATTTCTAGTTTATCAAGCAAAAAGATTTCCCATCATATAGTGCGGATTCTAAACTATTTCTGGGGCTTCCCTGGTGGCTCAGTGGTAAGGAATCCGCCTGCTAAGAAGGAGGCATGGGAGAGACCCCTGGTCTGGGAAATTCCTACATGCTGTGGCATTATCCTGTTAGCCACAACTATTCGACCAATAATGAATGAATAATAAAAAAATAAATAATTTATTTCAGAATGCTCCAAGTTCAAAAAGAGATATCACTTAAATCTATTCAGGGTTATGGAAAAATGATACAAATTTTATTAGGGCACAAGACTTAAGCTTCATTCTGAACAAAACAGAGGCACAACATAAATGGCAGCAGTTAATGATGAAGCAGATACACACTTATATTTTTCTGTTTGTTTTGACTCAATTTTTTTCAAAAAAACTTCTCTCTTCAATTTCCAAGAATCAGTTCAGTTCAGTTCAGTCGCTCAGTCGTGTCCGACTCTTTGTGACCCCATGAATTGCAGCACGCCATGCCTCCCTGTCTATCACCAACTCCAAGAGTTCACTCAAACTCATGTCCATCGAGTTGGTGATGCCATCCAGCCATCTCATC
>NW_011478845.1:13744-13844 GCF_000754665.1 Bison bison bison | reverse complement strand
ACTGAGCGACTTCACTTTCACTTTTCACTTTCATGCATTGGAGAAGGAAATGGCAACCCACTCCAGTGTTCTTGCCTGGAGAATCCCAGGAACAGGGGTG
>NW_011478845.1:9837-12433 GCF_000754665.1 Bison bison bison | reverse complement strand
CATGCTCTTTTAATACAAATAATTACAAAATACACATGCCTCACAGACAGAAGTTTTGCAATTCTCATTCTTATCTGTATAATTTAAAGAAGCAAGACTTAATAATTCTTACCCAACTGATTAAGCACTCTTCTGGATCTAGTCCCCATCATCACCTGCACACTAGCTGTTTCCACTCCATTTGGTTGATCTGTTTCCCTACTTCTTTCTACGTCTCCCTTTCTCTGCTCTCCTGCTGTGCCCGTTCTCCTCTCTACTTCTTCCCTGCCTTCTATCCCCCCTCTCTCTGCCATATGTTCGCCTTCAAGTTACTTTCTATCCAACCTCCCTGGTGATCCTCGGTCTCCCTGTATTTCTGCCTTTCTTCCTCCATCTCTGCCCTCCCTTCCTTCCAACTCTCTGGCACTCCCAAGTGGCTATGCTTCCTTTCAGCTCGCTTTTTTCCCTCAGCTCCTCCAATCACTAGGAGTCCCCTTTCTCTCCCACCAGGATATTGTTGCTCTGTAAACCAAGGTCCCAACTCTTGTATCCCCTTTGCGGGCTGTCTGTGAGAACTGCCTCTCCACTGTCGCCCTCTTTGGGACCCCTGATTTACAGACCCTCTCCCTTGAAGGCTATAGAAGGGGGCGGCAGGGGATGAAATGGTGAGATACCATCCCTGGACTCAATGGACACGGATTTGAGAAAACTCTGGGAGATACAGGGGTCGCAAAGAGTTGGAATGAACAACCACACCTCCCTATGTTGCTCACCCTTAACTCTCCGGAGACCATGCTTTTCTCTGAAGTTCTCTCCTTTCCTCACCCGCTCCCTTCAAGGCTCATTCTCTTTCATGAAGCTGTCTCTTCCAAGTTCCTCACAATCCTCTTCACTGCCATCGCTTGTCCATGCTTTTCTCAATTTTCCATTTCTCTAGGAGTCGCTGTCTCTGCTTCTCCTGATCCCGCCTTCCGCCCACTATTTACAGGGTAGGAGACTGAATAAGAAAGGCCCTCCCGCAAGAGCCAAATTCCAGCGGGTGGTATTTGGGGCCGAAGAACCATGGGTGTCCCGTGGCTGGCTCAGGTCATCTCCCCCGACCAGGGATCAGGGGAAAGGTCACTCTGAAGGGCAGAAGGACCGGCCTTAGGAGACGTGAGTACAGAGCGCTGGGAGAGAGGGGGTCTCAGGAGCGGCGCGGGCTCTCCAGAATCCCAGGACCCGGGAGAGAACGCGACCTCTCCCGGAGAAGGGCGGCCGGCGAGGCCTCCAGGGCCCGAGAAGGAGGGGCTGAAGAACGCGGAGCGAATAAACCACCTCGCCTAATAGAATTGTATGTGGTGCAGAAAGGGTAGAGGGGTCCGTGAGGTCAGTAAACGGTTTTAAGCCGGAAAAAGGTGCGAAACGCGGAGTTTCAGTGTTTCAAAAGCAGGAACCGGCTTAAGTGCGGATTTTAAACCAAAAGCCAGGCGCCCCTTCGCCGCTTACGGAGACGTCTGAATTTGCTGGGGGTGGTGGGGCGGGAGCGGCGATTTAGAGTCAGTAGCAACCCTCAGACCCGGATTACAAAGAAAAGGAGACTGCGAGAGGCAGGTTTGACGCCAAAGACAGAAACTCACGCTGCGCTAGGACCTCCACTCGCCGCTCTCCGCTTCCGCTTGGGTCACGGTGCGCGCACGCGCAGACAAATAGCTGAACGGCCTGCAGGCGGGGTTGGGCCGTCAGGGGGTCGTTGGTGAAGAGAAGCCGGACCAGCATAGGGCCTTTGAAAGGTGAGGCGGAACCTCGCTGCGCGGAGGGGCGGGGCGGGGCGTCCCGGCGCGGCGGGAGGGGCCGGAGGGGCGGGAGGGGTGCGGCGTCGCGGCGCAGCGAGCGGAGGAAACAGTTTAATACTGTAATCACTGCTACAGGTGACTGCAGCCAGGAAATAAAAAAACTGCTCCTTGGAAGGAAAGTTATGGTAGAACTAGATGGTGTATTAAAAAGCAAAGGAATCACGTTGCCAACAAAGGTCCCTATAAACAAACTATGGTTTTTCCAGTAGTCAGCTAGGGATGTGATTAAAAATGTGATGTGAGAGTTGGTCCATAAAGAAGGCTTCTTGCAGGAAAGGGGACCCATTCCAGGGCCCGAAACTGGGCTCTTGTCTAACACTCGGAAATGAATTGTCCTAGGAGACACATGTGCTGACAAAGCAAGAGATTTTATTGGGAAAGGCCACCCGGGTGGAGAGCAGCAGGGTAAGGGAACCCAGAACTGCTCTGCCGCATGGCTTGAAGTCTTGGGTTTTATGGTGATGGGATTACTTTCCGGGTGGTCTTTGGCCAATCATTCTAATTCAGTCTTTCCTGGTGGCCCACGCATCACTCAGCCAAGATGGATGCTAACGAGAGGGATTCTGGCAAGTGGACGGACATGCAGTGTCTCCTTTAGACCTTTCCTGAACTCTTCCGGTTGGTGGTGGCTTATTAGTTCTGTATTAAGGCATTGGCACCCCACTCCAGTACTCTTGCCTGGAAAATCCCATGGATGGAGGAGTCTGGTAGGTTGCAGTCCATGGGGTCGCCAAAAGTCGGACACGACTGAGCGACTTCACTTTCACTTTTCACTTTCATGC
>NW_011478845.1:6343-9670 GCF_000754665.1 Bison bison bison | reverse complement strand
AGCAGCAGCAGCAGCATTCCTTATCAGGATCTCTTGTCATAAAACAACTCATGCAAATAGTTACTGTGGTGCCTGGCCAGGGTGGGCAGTTTCAGTGTGCTTCCCCTAACAGGCTGAGCATAGAAAAATCGATGCTTTTGGATTCTGGTGCTGGAGATCAGTTTTGAGAGTCCCTTGGAGAACAAGGAGATCAAACCAGTGAATCCGTAAGGAGACCAACCGTGAATATTCATTGGAAGGACTGATGCTGAAGCTGAGGCTCCAATACTTTGGCCACATGATGCAAATATCGGATTCACTGGAAAAGACCTCGAGGCTGGGAAAGATTGAAGGCAGGAGGAGAATGGAATGATAGAGGATGAGACGGTTAGATGGCATTACCAACTCAATGAGTCTGAACAAACTCCAGGAGATGGTGAAAGACAGGGAAGCCTGGCGTCCACAAGGTTGCAATGAGCCAGTCATGACTGAGCGACTAAAGAACAGCCACAACAACACATCACTGATAGGGCATAGACTGGGAATTTGTGGAGGGTATGTCTGGTTTTTTCCTAGGCAAACAGGGGGCCTAGTAGGGGTCTCAAATCAGTGATAATGGGGAAGGGTGGCTCTTGGCAGTAAGCCTTTTCCTGGAAGTGAAGTGGGAGAATTCTTTAATCTTTGCTTTTTTCCATAATTACAGGATCTGAAGTAAGCTTCAACTCTGTCATCATAAGTTATAATACCAAGAAAAGTCAAAGAAGATAAATACACATGTAATAGTTTAAAAATGGAACCTTAGGAATATTAACCCAATAATACTAAAAAAACAACAAAAGCCTGAGAACCTCGGTGTATGTACCTTAGAATGTCGGTGAGGGGCGCTGCGTGTTCCTTTGGGCTGTGTTGTGTCCAGTCCTGTCACATCTTAGAGACATCAGTACGTGTTGAAAGACATTCCTCTGAATCAACAAGTCAGAGGTCTGGGTTGAACCAGAACCCAGAGGTTATACTGATGCCAAAATCTTGGCTCTCTCTGCGCAAATGCCAAACTGAAATACTTGAAATACAAAAACAGAGACAGAGTTATGGAGGAGTAAGAGTGGCTTTCTATATGTGCGAAGCTAAAAGGGAACACTTTCGGCTCCCTCCTTGGTGAGTAGGGAGAGGTTATATTGTCCACTAGGGATATATGCTAAGGATCAAGGCAGTAACAGTCTTGTATTCTTGTTTCCTCCGCAAAGTTCTAAAAGGATGGGGTTGGTGACAAGATTAAGTTGTGTGCAGGGTCTTTCTTAGGTGGTCTGGTCTCCTAATCAGTGCAGTGGTAAAGAATCCACCTGCCAGTACAGGAGACTTGGGTTTGATTCCTGGGTCGGGAAGATCCCCTGGAGGAAGAAATGGCAACCCATTTTGTGTCCAATGGGTCACAAGAGAGTTGGACACAACTGACCCAGCGTGAGCATCCTTCTTTGATTAGCAACTGTTCTGCCCCTTGGAACTCACAGAAGGTCATGAAGGCTGCAGTCCTGCCTATAAGAAATGGGAACCAAAAAGGCCTCTGTGCCTGGGACCCCCACAGGGCCCTGCTCTGCAGCTTCAATACTAGGAAAAATATTTTCCATTTTGCTATTTCTCTGGTGATCACGGAAAAAAAAGTCTTTGCACAGCATCCTGGATATTATGTGTATGATTAGACGATAATGACCTATCATACTGATGTAACTAAATTATCCCCTCATCTCCTCTTTTACCACCTGTGCTCTGGTGAAGAAATAGCTGGTGAGAATAAGCCTTTCTTCATTAATAAAGTGAAAAAGCAGTCAGTTGTTTTCTGTGCCCTGAGAAAGAAAGCTGCATGTGAATTGTCAACGTTCCACATGCGTACAGTACACACGGATGTGGACAGATGTGGTGTGACCTTAAAACGGTTTGACCCAGACACCTGGGGGAAAGTCTTCACCAAATTCTAAGAGTAGGTGTACTGACGATTTAGCACATATGAAATAGTAAACACAAACTGAACTGAATTATCCAAGAAATACTCAACATTGTTGGGAAAACAAAATTAAACATCAAAGTGAATGGGCCTGGAAATGATCATACTGAGAGGGTAACACACAGGAAGGTCAGGGGTCCCCAAATGGAGGATATAGGCTGCAAGTGTCAACGTTTTTTATCTTTCTCTAAGAGGCAGGAGGAGGAAACAAACTACAACTGTCAGATAGTTTTCCCTTCTCTATTCAAATTTTTAATTTTATACAGGAGGTTTCTCTTAAAATTCTGTGTTGCTATGATGACACCTGGTTCCACCTGAAGTTTTCTCAAACCTTGAGCTAACCAATTGTTTTTCTTACGGAAATGTTTTTATTAAGCTATGTTGATGAACTATGTATTTACCCTAGACTGTTTCTCCAAGTCGGTTTGCTAAAGAGACTCAGAACCGATAATGGCTCAACAAACCAGTATGTTTTACTCCTACAATTGTTCTCCTAATCGTATGTTAATGAAACACTTTATTTGCTTGGAAACCTGCCTTTCTTCAAGATTCATGTCAATCGTTTTATGGCCCAGGACAACTCACCTTGTGCCAATGTTATCTCAAAATGCATGTTGTGGGTGAGAGGCCTGGTGCCAATCTCTGAGTTCTGAGACATTTCCTTTCTCCAATTAGCAGCCTGCTAGTAGCTATATAACATTCCGCTAAAGACTAGCAGGGGGGCACTCTTTCTGTCCCCTTCTGATGTCTATGTCAGAAACTTTGTCTCTTCTATACTTTAATAAAGCTTTATTACACAAAAGCTCTAAGTGATCAAACCTTATCATTGGCCCCGGATTGAATACCTCTCCTCCAGATGCCAAGAATCCCAGACTCTTTCATGGTTCAGCAACAACCTTTCAATACTAAGTGAATAAGTCAGAGAAAGACAAAGATTAGACATCACTTATATTTGGAATCTGAAAAAAGATACCAGTGAACTCATTTACAAAACAGGAACATCTGATTGTATAGCACAGGGAGCTCTGTTCAATGTTATGTGGCAGCCTGGATGGGACAGGAGTTTGGGGGAGAATGGATACATGTATATGTGTGGCTGAGTCCCTCGACTGTCATTTATCCCGACCCCTTGAAAGATCTGATCCTCTTGGGACCCAGCAGTACCCTATACCCATACCCACCTCACCCCCTAGTATAAATCCACCTCACCTCGCCTCGTCTTTGCTCTTTTATTAAAATTTGAAAGGAGTTCACTTTCCTGCATTGGAGAAGGAAATGGCAACCCACTCCAGTGTTCTTGCCTGGAGAATCCCAGGGACGGGAGAGCCTGGTGGGCTGCCGTCTATGGG
>NW_011478845.1:4355-5727 GCF_000754665.1 Bison bison bison | reverse complement strand
ATGGAACGTCAAATTACTGTATGACCTTTTGAGGGTAATTAGGCAATTTACGGAGAAGGCAATGGCACCCCACTCCAGTACTCTTGCCTGGAAAATCCCATGGATGGAGGAGCCTGGTAAGCTGCAGTCCATGGAGTCGCTAAGAGTTGGACACGACTGAGCGACTTCCCTTTGACTTTTCACTTTCATGCATTGGAGAAGGAAATGGCAACCCACTCCAGTGTTCTTGCCTGGAGAATCCCAGGGGCGGGAGAGCCTGGTGGGCTGACGTCTATGGGGTCACACAGAGTCCGAGACGACTGAAGTGATTTAGCAGCAGCAGCAGCAGGCAATTTACTTTAAAAAAAAAAAAAAAAAAATTGTAATCTATTTTTCTCTTTTCTTTGTTGTCTGTTTGGAAGCACTGCCACATGTGAACAACAAAGCAGAGTATAAAATATAACGTTTTCAGAAGACATTAGAATTTTCGGCAAAATTATCAACTATACACTATTTGTAAATATTTCTGTGGATTAACTAAACATTAAATCTTGGTCACAACATGTGGACAGAAAAAATTACGCTAAGGAAAAACTATTGAAAAAACAAATACTGTGGTGTGATTTGAACAATACCACTGAAACATATGTTGCCATATGTAAAACAGATAGCCAGTGGCAGTTTGATATATGAAGCAGGACACCCAGAGCCAGTGCTTTGTGAAGACCTGGACAGATAAGATGTGGAGGGAGGTGGGTTAGGAAAGGAGGGGACATATGTATGTCTATGGCCAATTCGTGTTGATGCAGAGCAAAAACCATAACAATATTGTAAAAAAAAAAAAAAAGTTTTTAAATACATCTAAGAATAAACAATGGAGTATATTACTTAATTCTATAATGTGACATCAAGACTTTAATATCCTCTGGACTTCTATTTCTTACCTAATATTTCCAAACACTAATGTTCCTAATGTTCTTAGGCTAGTGTAAACATGTCACAGGCAATGGACAGTAAATAGCAATTTATCTGCCTAGTAAAATAGACTAATAGTAATTTATACCATTTTCAACATCATATAGAACAATAGAAAATATGTGTACAGCAGGAAAAGGAATGTAATAAACTCAAAGCACGAGTAAATACTCAGTGTTTTGTGAAACAGTCTCACGATGTTTTTTTGATGTTTGACTACTGACATCTTTAGACTTTATTTGGCGCCATCCTGTTCCAGTGGGTGACTGCAAAGTAACAAGAACGAAAACGTTGGGGTCTGCATATATGAAATTTCTAGTTTAGCAAACAAAAAAGTTCTCATCATATAGTGTGCTTTCTAAATTATTTCCAGGGCTTCCGTGGTGGCTCAGAGGTAAAGAATCCGCCTGCCAATGCA
>NW_011478845.1:3341-3860 GCF_000754665.1 Bison bison bison | reverse complement strand
TGGTACTATTTGTCCCACACAATCAGTCCCCAGTAACCTGTCAACTCCCCTCCCATGAAAAGCCCAAGTCCCTCAATGTCCAGCCTGCTCTTTGCATGGTCAGATGGTAGAGCCTTCAGTTCTTTAACCACGGTGACCTGTGTACAGAAGGGCACCCTGAACATAATGAGCATGCTGAGTCATCTCATGGTTTTACATGGTTCTCTGTCCCTTGCTGATCCTAATTCACACACCATTGAATTTGATATCTCAGTGTCCCTGTTTTACCAGGATAGATATAAATGAACCACACCTAATGAAGTCAGTCCCTTCATCTTACTCATTTCTTTGCAGAGACCATCATGAAAGTCTCGAAGAAAGCTATAAGAATTTAAAACTTTAAGGAAATAAAGAAAAATAATGTAACGTTCTCAAGAAAATTCAAGTAATTAAACACACACTGAAGATAATGGGCCATTTCCACAAAAGTGGTTAAGTTTCAACATACTTAATTATTCTGCAGTAACATCATAGGTTAGT
>NW_011478845.1:0-345 GCF_000754665.1 Bison bison bison | reverse complement strand
GCCACATAGATCACATTTATATGGTTTCTCTCCAGTATGTACTCTCCGATGAACTACAAGCCTTGAATTTAGACTAAAGGCCTTGCCACATACATCACATTTATATGGTTTCTCTCCGGTATGCATTCTCCAATGAATTACAAGTATTGACTTTCGAGTATAGCCACGGCCGCATACTTCACATGTATATGGTTTTGCTCCAGTATGAAGGGTCTGATGAACTGTACACCTTGCTTTTCTACTAAAGGCCTTTCCACACACATTACATTTATATGGTTTCTCTCCAGTATGTACTCTCTGATGAACTACAAGCCTTGAATTTACACTAAAGGCCTTGCCACATAC
>NW_011478844.1:9321-10457 GCF_000754665.1 Bison bison bison | reverse complement strand
TGATTTTGAAGGTTTATTTTTAAATTGCCATTCTTTAATGCAATTTTGTGAATAAAGAAATAAATGAAAAACTGAGTTCAGTGGAAACATATGACAAGAAACTAAGAGAAAGTGATTCAGAAATAACTCATTTAACGAACAGTGACTGGATGGGCAATTCCTGGTGTCAGACTTTGTGTCAAGGATACAGTGTGAAGACTTATTGTCCAGTAGAGGAAAGCACACATTGATGTGCATCAGAAATACCATTAGGATAAAAGAAGCCTACAGAGAACTGAGGGGAAATGGAAGGACAGGAAACACTAATTGAGCAACATTTCTCTGCAGCACTCAAGTTAGGATTTAGTTTGGACTCAGCAACTGAGATAGACTTGAAGAGGTCAGTGGGGACCAGATGATTGTGTCCTCATGTCTAGGAGTTGGAGTTCATGTTTTAGGTGCCAGGGAGCACGAAAGCAACATAATTAGATTTTTATTAAGAAAATTGTTGCAGGGAGGAGAAAATCCCCTTAAATGTAGTACAGAAGCATAATCTCTGCTCTCATGAAGTTTTCAGTGGGTGAGAGCAGGATAGAAAGTAAATAAGTTAATAAAATAGAAATTGGAACAAGTTCATGGAAGGAAACACGGTGGTGAGATAGAAGATAATGATTTGTGGGAGCTACTTTTGATGGCTTTGTCAATTATTTTTATATTTTCACTTTTTAAAATAAGACTTTATGTTTTTAAACCAGTTTTAAATTCACAGCAAAATCCAATGGGAAATACAGAAATTTCCTATATATTCCCACCCCCACATAGATACATACAGTCTCCCCCATTATCAACATCTGCCAGCAGACTGCTGTGTTCATTACAACTGATGAACTTACATTGACACATAATAATCTTGCACGTGGGCTTCCCTGGTGGCTCCGTGGTAAAAAGAACTCGCCTCTCAATGCAGGAGATGCAGGTTCGATCCCTGGGCTTGGAAGATCCCCTGGAGAAGGAAATGGCTACCAACTCCCGTATTCTTGCCTGGGAAAGCCCATGGACAAAGGAGCCTGGCAGGCTAAAGCCCATGTGGTCGCAGAAGAGTCAGACACGACTTAGCAGCTAAACAACAAGGTGCACAGTGCACATTAAGGCTCGTT
>NW_011478844.1:4569-5911 GCF_000754665.1 Bison bison bison | reverse complement strand
TATAAATGAGGAAACAGCCATAAGTAGCTTTTTAGAAACATCATCAGTGATATGAAAATCTGATAGAAGTATATGCTTTCTGTAAAAATCTTTGATCTAATTATTTTTGGATACTAGGTCTAAAATTATTTGTTAGAGTATCGAATATTTGCTCTCATAGAGATGTCGCTTGAATACCACCTTCCTCCAAAGCATTTCTGCAATTAGTGCGCTGATTTTTTTGAACTTCATTAGGATCCATCCTTCTGGGTTAAAACATCAATTTCTCTCAAGCCCTATATTCAAATAAGATGAATTAATAACTTGCAGGCTTAGAACCATGTCTAAGTGCTCAAAAAACTGGTTAAGTAGTAATATTGTGAGTATGATCTTTTTAATCCTCATAACAGCTCTATAATGTAGGTATTGTTATTATCCCTATATTGCCTTTAAGGAAAGTGAGACACAGGAGGGTTAATTCACTTTCTCAAAGCCATTCAGTGAATAATTGATAAAGTCAAAGTTTGCATCTAGGGCACTTGGACTCAAGAGCTTGCACACAACTCCTATAATATCTTGCTTCTCAGATCAGGGGTAAAGCTTCTGGCCACGAACACTTAAACCTGAATCATGTAAGCATTCATTAAAAGGAGACTGAGAGATTAAAAAGCACCATGCATACATGCTCAGGTGCTTCAGTCATGTCTGGGTCTTTGCGACCCTATGGACTGTAGAACGCCAGGCTCCTGTCTCCATGGGATTCTCTAGCCAAAGGAGTTGCCATGCCTTCCTCCAGGGTTTTTTCCCAACCCAGGGATCAAACTCACATCTCCTCCATCTGCTGCATTGCAGGCAGATTCTTTACTGGTGAGCCAATGGTGAAGCCTAAAAGCACCATTACATGGCATTATACTGTTATCATTATGTAGTGTATATGCTGTAACATATACTACTGTCTAAACTTTTTAGATAGGCCCTAGTCAGAAACAAAGAAAGGGGCTGAGGTACTGGACTTGGAAGTCCACACACTGAGATAGACTAGTGAAAAGAAATGAGAAAGCATCAAAGAAATGTCCTTTATTCCCAACTTTGCTAAAACTACTTGCTAGCAAACATACTGAAGGTAAATATCTGACCACCATTGTATCAGTTCACTAATTATGAAAATGGTTTCAGATCTAGATGTGCTGTGTGTTTCAAAAGTTTTTCACATCAAACCAAGAAAAGTCCCAATAAAATTTGAAATTAGGAACCTCCATTGATCTATAATTCTGGTTTTGTGCCAATACCATACTGTCTTGATTACTGTAGCTTTGTAGTATAATCTGAGGTCAGCAAGGTTGATTTCTCTAGCTCCATTTTT
>NW_011478844.1:0-516 GCF_000754665.1 Bison bison bison | reverse complement strand
AAAGTTTAAAACATGTAAAGTGCCCAGGCCACTGCTTGGCGCATAGTATGATATCAATTTTTAGTTACTATTGTAACTAAAATTAAACAATAATGGCGAATATGGATTACCTTCATGGCAATCGAATTGACAGCAGAAGAGGTGGGGTCCAAAATCAGGTAGTCTGGCTCCAGAGTTTGTGCTTTTATGTGTTAGGAATATACTGCCACCAAACTCACTGCTTTTGAAGCCTGAGATAATAGACTATTTTTTTTAAAGAATTAGTGTAAAACTCTTTAGGCATGCCCACATGCCAAGAACCAAGAATGAATACCGTGATCTCTGACACGGGGTAAAAGTTCTATGTTATTCCCAAGATGGGCTGCTTAGGCTTAGAGCACACCAATAATATTGATAAATACGTCTTTTTTGTTTGTTTTGATATTGGGCAACTGCTTTTCCCTCAGAAGTCAAAGACTTGACCAAGAGAATCCATACTGTTCTTATGGCAACAGCTCAAATGAAGGAGAAGGTGAA
>NW_011478843.1:13735-14787 GCF_000754665.1 Bison bison bison | reverse complement strand
TGTAGTGTAGTCTGAAGTCAGGGAGCCTGATTTCTCCAGCTCTGTTTTTCTTTCTTGCAATTGCTTTAGCTATTCAGGATCTTTTGTCTTTCCATACAAATTGCAAAATTTTTTTGTCCTAATTCTGGGGGAAATGTCATTGGTAATTTGATAGAGATTGCACTCAATCAGTACATTACTTTCAATAGTACAATCATTTTCACAATATTGATTCTTCCAATTCAAGAAAATAGTATATCTCTCCATCTGCTTGTGTTGTCTTTGATTTCTTTCATCAGTATGTTATGTTTTCTGAGTAGAGGCCTTTTGCTTCTTTAGGGAGGTTTATTCCTAGGTATTATATTCATTTCATTGCAATGGTAAATGGGATTGTTTCCTTAATTTCATTTTCTTATTTTTCATCGTTAGTGTATAAGAATGCAAGAGATTTCTGTGAATTAATTTTGTATCCTGCAACTTTGCCAAATTCAGTGATTAGCTCTAGTACTTTTCTAGTGGCATCTTTCAGATTTTCTCTGTATAGTATCATGTCATCTGCAAACAGTGACAGTTTCACCTTTTATTTTCCAATTTGGACCCCTTTTATTTCATTTTCTTCTCTGATTATCATTGCTAAGACTTCCAAAACTGTTGAATAATGGTGGTGAGAGTAGATACCCTTGTTTTGTTTCTGATCTTAGAGAAAATGCTTTCAGTTTTTTACCATTGAGAATGATATTTGCTGTGAGTTTGTTGTATACCACCTTTATTAGGCTGAGGTATGTTTATTTTATGTCTACTTTCTGGAGATTTTTTATAATAAATGGGTATATAATTTTGTCAAAAGCTTTTTCTGCATCTATTGAGATGATCATATGGTTTTTATTCTTCAGTTTGTATAACACTGATTTACAGATATTGAAGAATCCTTGTAATCCCTGGGATAAGTCCCACTTGATTATGGTACATGATCCTTTTAATGAGTTGTTGGATCCTGTTTGCTAGCATTGTGTTGAGAATTTTTGTGTCCATGTACATCAGTAATATTGGCCTGTAATTTTCTTTTTTTGTGG
>NW_011478843.1:9190-10200 GCF_000754665.1 Bison bison bison | reverse complement strand
TTTCTCCAAAAGTCTCTAACCCCAGAGTTCTGTTGTTAATGGAGATCTTTCTCCACACTATTTTCTATATTCAGAATGATTCATATGACACTGGCATTTGCAATCAGGATTTAAGCATACCTGATCCACTTGCCGTGTTGACATGACAGTTACAAGGACAAAACTATAACTGGTTTGATGACAATAACTGAAGGCATTTGTGAAAAGTTCTAGAATATTACACTCCTCTTGGTGAAGCATGAAAAATCCATCATATGCAAATTTTAAGAAAATGTGCTCTGTGCAACTTACAATTTTCCGTGACACCTGCTCCTCCTCCTCCACTATTCCTGAAGTCTCTAACGGCATTAGCCATGTCATCTACTGCCTACCTCAGCATTGTTGAGTGTGAGCCTGGGAGACCTTTACGCAGTCCTGCTACATTTCCAATTGGAGAGCAATAAGAATCTTTGCCACTAACAAATGAGTCAGGATTTACCTGTGTAACCATCAATCTAACATTCTGGGTGTCTCCAGCTATAAAACTGAGCTTTCCCAGAACTTTTTGGTTTTACCTAATCCTTTAGGACTGGACACATCAGACCTCTATCTGCCAGGATGGGGATCAGTCTCTAGATTTGGTTACTTTCTCCTCTTCTCGGTAATACACACACACACACACACACACACTCTAGGTGTGTTGTCACTGTTCAGTCGAACAGTCATGTCCGACTCTTTGTGACCTTAGGGACTGCAGCATACCAGGCTTTCTTGTCCTTCATTATCATCTGGAGTTTATTCTGACTCATGTCCATTGAATCAGTGATGCCATCCAACCATCTCATCTTCTGTAGTACCCTTCTCCTCCTGCCTTCAATCTTTCCCAGCATCAGGGTCTTTTATGATGAATTAAGTCTTCACATCAGGTGGCCAAATTTTAGGGCTTCAGCTTCACCATCAGTCCTTCCAATGAATATTCAGGGTTGATTTCCTTTAGGATTGACTGGTTTGATTTCCTTGCAGTCCAAGGG
>NW_011478843.1:4233-5661 GCF_000754665.1 Bison bison bison | reverse complement strand
AATCCACTCCAGTATTCTTGCCTGGAGAATCCCATGGACAGAGGAGCCTGGCAGGCTGCAGTCCATGAGGTCACAAAGAGTCGGACACGACTGAGTGACTGAGCACATGATATCATCTAAGAAGAGTATGTCGTAGATAACGTGATGGATCCCAAGTTGAACAGGCTTACACAACTAGGCCAAAGAAAGTGTGGCACATGACCCTTTATGTAGCCCATGACCCATGTAGGGATGAGCAGAGGGGCAGGAAGTGAGGGGGCGAAGCTAGGAGGAGCACTTTCAGCATTCAGCTGAAAGTTGTCCCAGTGGCAGTTCCATGGATCCTTTTGAAGCCATTGGCTCGAGCACAAGAGGCCCGTGAGGAATGAAGTAAAGATGCTCCACAACCTGCTGTCCAGGAACCCCTACTCTTACCTGCTCACCTGGGCCATGTGGGCCCTGGTAATACCAGCCTGTGCACTGTACCTCCTCCACCAAAGCAGCTGTATCAGGCTCCTATGGGCTGGGAGAAATAGGTACATTCAGGGCAAGGAAGAGCCTTGCAAACATGTGCAGTAGATGGTGTCTACCCAAGTGTTACCCATGCGGCTGGGTGGGACAGTGTGGGTTCATTAGGAGGGGGCATATTCTACTGCTCTAGGACTTAACTGCTTTCATATGCATCATGTTTACAGTGTGACTAGCACCACTATAAAAACATGATGCCGTGGACAACACAGCCTGTAGATGGATGTTCTGACAGCAAAGGTTAGTAGATACTTTACTGGTAGGCACAAGCAAAGGCCTTTTAATATGTGATCTCTAATCCTTAAGAGTCTGGAATGGCTTTAATAAGGTTAAGAAGCTGGCTTAAGGGCACATAGCTAGGAAGAGGCGGAGACAGGATTCAATCCTAAACATGGTGGATACTGAGGCCCTAGCTTTTCTCTCCCTACACTGTTACCTTCCTCTTTAAGGGAGACCCCTCAATGATAGGAGTATCTGGTTCATTTAAGTTACTGAAGTAGAGGTCCCCTTTGTGTTTTCGAATAAAAGCTTATTAGGGCTCAAAGAAGATTATAAAGTTTCCAAATTGTGATTTCATTTCGAATGGGCTTCAGAAGAGGAGAATGTATAGTTTGTGAAATATACAAATTATTATGTTTCTACAAATAAAAGATTTATCCTGTTGATGTAGCCCTTTAATACAGCTGATGGAGCCCAAGTCTGAGAATCACCACACAAGCCTGCCTGCCTGGGCTTCTCTCGTGGCTCAGATGGTAAAGAATATACCTGCAATGCAGGAGATGTGGCTTAATTTCTTGGCTCGGGAAGATCCTCTGGAGAAGGAAATGGCAATCCACTCCGGTCATTATTCTTGCCTGGAGAATTCCATGGACAGAGGAGCCTGGCAGGCTATAGTCCATGGGGTTGCAAAGACTCGGACAT
>NW_011478843.1:0-1792 GCF_000754665.1 Bison bison bison | reverse complement strand
AATACGGACCACTGTGTTTTTGTAAATAAAATTTTACTTGAATTCAGTCATGTCCATTTGTCTGTAGATTGTCTATGATTGCCTTCATGCTACAACACCAGAGCTGAGCAGTTAGGGTCAGTTTAGCCCACAAAGCCCAAAATATTTGCTATCCGCCTTTTTATTTTTTAAAAAATTGCTGAGTCCTGGATTCTTAACAATCCAGATCACTCTATTGACTGTGTTCTTCATTTTAACAATTGGCATTGCTACCCATCCTGAGGTCCAAATATAATCCTTCTCTCCTCTCACTCTCACTCATGTAGCCAATCACTTGCCGATCAAACCACTGTTGTTTCAACTTTTGAAATGTGCCTAGAACTTCCCCCATCTGCATTCACTACATCAGTCCAAAGCAGCCTTCTCTTTCACCTGAGCTACAGCACAACGTCCTACCTGCTCGCCCCACGACCAGTCTGAAATGATTTTTCTTAAAAAAAAAAGCAAGCAAACAAACAAAATAGCATGTATTTATCTATTTTTGGCTGTGCTGAGTCTTCACTGCTGGGCACAGGCTTTCTCTAGTTGTGAAGAGCAGGGGCCGCTCTCTAGTTGTAGAGCACAGGGTTCTCATTGTGCTGGCTTTCCTTGTTGTGAAGCACAGGCTCTAGGGCACGTGAGTTTCAGTAGTTGTGGCACAGGCCCTTCTTTGCTCTGCAACATGTGGAATCTTCCTAGACCAGGAATCAAATTCATGTCCTCTGCATTGGAGGGCAGATTCTTAACCACTGGACTACCCAGCAAGTCCTGGAGTGACTTTTCTAAATCATAAATTTGATTGTTATCTAACTAAACAACAACCCTAATTAAATCCCTTCACTAACCTCCGATTGCCTTTAGGATAAGGACTAAAATCTTCAACATGGCCTTCAAAGGCCTTTGAGACCCAGTCAAGCCTTCCTCCCCAGCTCCATTTCCAGTAACATCCCTTGCTCTTCCCCTCAGCCATTGTTCTGTCACAGCCTTTCTTCTCTTACCTCTTCAAGCCACAGTGTGCACACTGTACCTTGATCTGATTCATTTCCTCTTTCTTCTGCACCTTTCACTTTCTGTTTCCAATGCCTATTCATCCTTATCTGCTGCTTCCTCCAGAAAGCCTTCCCTAACTGCCACAGATTATGCCTCCCAACTATACCTTCCCAAATTACTATAAGAAATATGCAATAACATATTTTATGTTTTATATCATTATATTCTGGGCTTCCCTGGTAGCTCAGATGGTAAAGAAATCCACTTGTAATGTAGGTGACCTGGGTTCGATTCCTGGGTGGGGAAGGTCCCCTGGAGAAGGGAATGACACCCCGCTCCAGTATTCTTGCCTGGAGAATTCCATATAACACCATGTGTATGCGTAAAGTCCCCATGTAGCCTCAGCAAAATCGTTACCATTACTGTGTATTTTGTTTTCAATTCACTCCCCACTTTTCCCTTGCTGTACTCTATATCATAGTGGTTTGAACCATGCAAATCACACTTCCCAGGGCTTCTGGTTAGATTCAGCCAGTGGGAAGCCCTGCCAAAAGCCTGGAGAAAGGTAAGAAATGCAATGCATTTCTCCCGTGCCCGTTCATTCTCTCTCTTTCTCTCCCCACCTTCTCCTGTGAGTAGAATAGCCAGCAGCAGCGATGTGTCTTCGTTGCCCCAGCTATTGCTGGGCAGCCCCTGCCCTGATTCCAGCCCCTCAGGTTGACCCTGGCTCTTGAGTTCTGCTAACGCTATCTTTTCCATTCCACCTTCAGCACTGGGAATGCTT
>NW_011478842.1:4706-5368 GCF_000754665.1 Bison bison bison | reverse complement strand
CCTCTGTCCCTGGGATTCTCCAGGCAAGAATACTGGAGTGGGTTGCCATTTCCTCCTCCAATGCATGCATGCATGCTAAGTCACTTTAGTCGTGTCTGACTCTGTGTGACCCCATAGACAGCAGCCCACCAGGCTCCTCTGTCCACAGGATTCTCTAGGGAAGAGTACTGGAGTGGGTTGCCATTTCCTTCTCCAGTTCTTTACCTAAATGTATACAATCTTATGTAGTAAGGGTCATGTATCTGTTTTCCTCAAATAAATACTCAAGTAATATTTTAATTGAAGCATAGTTGTACAATGTTAATATAAGTTACAGGTGTACAATATAGTGATTCAAAATTTTTAAAGGTTATACTCCATCTATAGTTATTATAAAATATCATCATAGTTCTGATTTGCACTTCCCTAAGGATTAGTGATATTGAACATCTTTTCATGTACCATTTGTATGTCTTCTTAGGAAAAATGTCTATTCAAGTCCTTTGCCCACTTCTAAATTGGGTTATTAGTATTTTTACTATTGAGTTGTAGGAGTTCCACACAGTCAAAGGCTTTGGCATAGTCACTCGATGGACGTGAGTCTCAGTGAACTCCGGGAGTTGGTGATGGACAGGGAGGCCTGGCGTGCTACGATTCATGGGGTCGCAAAGAGTCAGACATGA
>NW_011478842.1:0-459 GCF_000754665.1 Bison bison bison | reverse complement strand
CTTAGTGACTAAATTCTGTAAAGCAATTATCCTTCAATTAAAAAAATTAAAAACAACTTTCGATATATCATCCCTCTCCCTTCTGACCTGCAAAGATTCTGCTGAGAGAACCACCAATAGTCTTATGGGAATTCTATTATATATGACAAGTTTCTCTCTCTCTGTCTCTCTCTTTTTGAGCTTGACGTTTTACTTAGATTCCACATGTAAGTGATAGCATACAGTACTTTTCTCTGTCTGGTTTATTTCACTTTAGCATTATGCCCTTAATGTCCATCCATGTTGTTGGATATGGCAGGATTTCTTTTTCTCATGGCTGATTAGTGTGTATATATGTATACACAACTCAATAGTAAAAAAAAGAGCCAAACAATCTGATTTAAAAATGGGCTGAAATGTTTTATATAAAACAGCTTCTTTATCCATTCATCTACCCATGAAAACATAGGTGGCTTTTAT
>NW_011478841.1:15253-16562 GCF_000754665.1 Bison bison bison | reverse complement strand
GAGTACTGGAGTGGGGTGCCATTGCCTTCTCCGTGTCCTAGCCCTAGGTGTACAAAAATGGGCAAAGTAGACATCTCTGATCTACAGGAATGAGTGTGGAAGGCAATTAAGCAATTACAACATAGTGTAGTAGAACCAAGATTAATGGATGGCAGGAGAATCTAACCTGGCGGAACAATGAATTGGAATTGGCCAGGCAAAAGACCAAAGAGTGGAACGTTTTAGGCAGAGGGAACAGCATGTTCAATGACCTGGAGGTTAGAGCACCAGCTCAGGACCTTGGGAAACTGAAGTGGTTCAGCACAGCTGGTGAGGAGAGTGTGAGGCTGTGATGAAGGTGAGGATGTAGGCCAGATAACAAAACGCCTTTGAAGCTATGATACAGATGTGGACTTCATCCTAAGGATAATGGGGACCCCTGAAGGCTTATAAACAGGAAAGTCATCCTGAGGTTTGTTTTTCAGAAGGATTATTCTGACTGTGGGGAGTGGATTACAGAGAACCAGTCTTGGAGAGAGGAAAAACAGTGATGAGGCTTTTTGCAGTTGTCCAGCTGGCAGATGATAGTGGTTTAGACCAGGTAGGTGGCAGCAAGAGTTAGAAAGTCAAGAGATTGCAGAGACAGGATTGGCAAAACTTGGGGTTGACAGGTATGCGGGATTTGAGGAAGAGGAAACGGTTAACTCCCAGGTTTCTGTCTTGGGCAAAGACTAGAGGAGGGTGCCATTCATTCATTGGCAAAAGGAACATCAAAGCTGTTGAGCACACAGTGACAGGCACATAGTACTTGGTGAAGGTTGACTACAATTATTATCATAAGTTCACTTCCAGATGTATAGTGCTGGACAAATATTGAGTAGGGAGTGGGATATATGGGTAAGTGAGATGGTCATGAGAAGATTCAGTGTGATAATTTGCATAGGCATTTGGCACAGTGCCCTAAACACAAACAGCTCAGTAGACGTGAGTCTTCTCCAATTTAGTCTCATAAGCAGAAAATACCATTATAGTCTATTTACTACTGACACCTTTTAGGGAAGACCTTTAACTAGGATTGGCATCTGAAGGGAGAAGGTTAGGTGGCACTGAGAAGAGTTATATGATGGCCTGTTATATGGCTTGGCTCCTAAGACCGGCAAGGAGCCCTCACCTCACAACACTTTCTTCGTTCATGAGCTCAACTCACCCCCATAACTATTCGAGGTAGTCTGGGCAGGCATTATCATTCCTGTTTCACACATGGGTAACCTCAAATTTGAAACACTGGCTTCCTAGGTCATACAGTGGTAATGGTCCACGTGTGCCTGGA
>NW_011478841.1:9108-11640 GCF_000754665.1 Bison bison bison | reverse complement strand
CATCCTTGTTCCCTTTTCATCCATTACTACTTCTGGCAGGATGAATCATCTGCCAGGGTCCGGACCAGGAGTTGTTTCTTCTCTCTCTGGTCGTGATAAAGTGTGCCTTGCCTTTTCCTTATTTTCCACAGAAATAAGGAATTTCAGGGACAGAGAAAGTCATGTGCCACCATGGTGACTAGAAAGACACCACCTTACATCCCCTTTGCCATCTCTTAGGCTAGGAGTTCTTCCCTTCTATTGTCCCCATAAGAACATGGAAGTAAAGCCGTGTGGTTGCATGATACCTTCCCTTCCCAGTGACAGAGGAGAGGTTTCATGTTCTCTTCACTTCTTGGGACAAAAGGGCAAAGAAGATGCTTCTTGCCTTACCTAATTCAACTAGGGGATGAAAATAGAGATTCTTCCTGCTGCCCTAGGCTTGGTCCTGAACCATCACTGGGGCCATTTGTGACCTAGAGAGCCATTTAAACCCTTGGGAAAGGGGAGAGTTGTTGAGAAGGAGTCCACATGGTGACTCTGGTCCCTGTGACTACGAAGATTTCCTGTTTGACCTGGTGCTGTTACTGTATCTACTGCCTTTAGGAGCCCTTTTGACACCCCAGAGGTCCCAGTGCTAGGTGGTGTCAGGGATTTCCTTTCCTAGGTATGGCTGCCTTGCCAGAGTCTCCCCTGTGAAAAGAATGACTTGAGAGGGTCCTGAGCTTGAGGACCCCACAGAGCATTTTGAGAAGGGGGCCTGTGTGCTGAGATGGTGGAAGAAGGTGGACCTGGCACTGTAACCAAGCTGCCAGGTTTCCCATTTTGGCTCTGCTGGGGCTTTTCTGGATGAACCAGAATTGTTCTGCCTATGCTCCCTGGGCCACAGTTTTCTCATTGGTCAGGTAAAAGCTGGTGGGGCATTGTTTAACTTTGGGATTTCAGGGAGCTCACACCAAAGCCCTTTGGGCCTGGAGGTGACAGGGTATGGTAGGTGTCTTTCAAGGAAGAACTGGATTCCTGCCCTGCTCCTCTGTTCCCTCTCAGCCATCCAAGCTTTGTGGTCAGATCAAACAGTCTGGTAAGTGTGAGGCTCAGGGTTGGCCTCACAGTGACTTTTGTGACCAGCTAGCTTGGGGTTTGTTAAGAGGCCTGTTGGATGGTGTGGAGGTAGGATTGTGTGTAGAAAAAGTTTAGGCTTTGGACCTGACGGGTCTGACTTCAAATCCCAGGACTCCTGCTTAGCTGCCAAAAGTACACCCATGCCCAGGGTTATTGACTGGTTATCTGACCTGGCCCACCTTGGACCTTGGCTGATTTTTCTTCTGCAGTTTCCCCAGGATCATCTGGGTTCTTCCCAGGAGCCTTTGTAACAACTTCATTTGGCACCTATGAACCTGCTGATTCCTCTGATCAGGAGGCAGAGTGGTATAGCAGCAAGTGGTTGGACTTGGCCTGGGGGTCTGGGTTTGAGTCCTGTATCTTCTGCAGTTACTTTTTCTGGGTCTCAGTTTCTCCATCCTTAAAAATGGGTAGTGATGAGGAAAGAGGTTGTACTCGTTGTAATCTCTTTAATTCCCTGCTCCCTACTTCCCTCATCCATTGTGAAAGTTTTGAGTGGGGCTCCTTGGCTTTTGGGGGTATGCTATGAAGTTTTAAGCAGTTACCAGCTTCCCTCTGCCCAGCCAGTGCTGTAGGCCTTTGTGTGTGTGTGTGTGTGTGTGTGTGTGTGTAACAGCTTTATTGAGACATCATTCACACATCACACAATTCACCAGTTTAAAGTGTACAATTCAGTGACTTTTAGTGTATTCACAGAGTTTTGCATCTGTCATCACAATCAGTCCCTTTTAGAACATTTTCTTCATCTCAGGAAGAAACCCTGCATCATCATCATCCCCTATCCCTTCATCCCTTCTCAGCCTCTGGCAACCACTCATTTACTTCTGTCTTGATTGATTTGTTTTTTTCTGTACATTGCATATAAATGGAATCATACACATGCAGTCCTTTGTGACTTCATTTCTTTCACTTACCATAATGTTTTCAAGGTTCATCCATGTAGCATGCATCAGGACTTCATTTATTTTTGTCAGAGAATAATAGCATCTTCATTTTTTAAAAAAATATTTATTTTTATTTTTTGACTGCACCCGGTCTTACTTGTGTTATGTGGGATCTGGTTCCCTTGCCAGGGATTGAACGTGGGCCCCCTATATTGGGAGGCAGTCTTAGCCACTGGACCACCAGGAAAGTCCCCTGCATCTTTGTTTTTTAATTATTCCCTCCCTCCTTCAGTGGCCTAGTAGTAGGTTTGGGGCCTTGCTCTTTTCTGATTGCTCTGCCCTGGAGAGCTTCTGTTAGTCCTTAAAGAGCAGTGTGTCATCTGTATTTCTCACTGGATGGGTTGCATATGTTTAGCCGGTGGAGCAGAGCCAGTGTTCTGGGTGTTTTGGGGAAGAGAGGGGTGGTCTTGGCACCAGACTTGCTGGGACAGAGCTGTGTAGTCCAGAATACTAAAAACCTCTTGGCTGTGGGCTCTTCCTACACGTT
>NW_011478841.1:6421-6578 GCF_000754665.1 Bison bison bison | reverse complement strand
CCAGCCACACCTTCCTGGGGTGTGGGCCCTGATGGTGGCGCTGTAGGGTATTCTCTTGTCCCCTGTGCTTCATTTCCTGTCTAGCCACTCACCTAGGACTTTCTGAGGGCCTCTCAGTTGTACGTCACCTGTGTGTGTGCTGGTCTTGTCCCTTCTC
>NW_011478841.1:4647-6166 GCF_000754665.1 Bison bison bison | reverse complement strand
GCTTTTTCAGTTCCTGAAACTTCTCTGAGCCTCTTGACAGCTCTGTCAGGCAGCTCAGATATCCCCCATTTGATAGGAAACTGAGGTTTGGAGAGTTCAGGTAGATTACCTAAACTCATGCAGCAAATGAGTGACAGAGCTGAGCTTGGACCCAGAGGTTTTATCCTCTAGACCTTATTCTTCCTACTTTGCCAGGAATTGCTCTCATCTGAGATAGTTAAAAATGGCCTGCGGAGAGGTGATCCCCTCTGTCTGATAAGTAGCCCAAATCCTGTAAATCCCTGGGCTGGGTGGTGTGCCCAAGGAGCAGCCTTGAGATTTCTGGCCCCTGGGCCTGATGCGGGCTCAGGCTGACTTCTTCTGGTGACCAGCAGATGGCGTGAGGAGGCTAAGAAAGGTCTGCTGCTTCTGGTTTGTTTAGTGTTGAGATGGAAAATGTTTTAAGTGACACGTGGACATTTTTTTAATAGACTTTATTTTTTTTGAGCAATTATAGGTTCATAGCAAAACTGAGCAGAAGGTACAGGGAGTTCCCATATACCTCCTGACCCCACACATGCAGAACTTCCTCCAGTATCAGTGTCCCCGACTAAGTGGTACATTTGTTACAGTCATTGGACCTACATGGACACGTCATAATCACCCAAAGTCCATAGTTTGCCTTAGAGTTTGCTCTTAGTGTTGTACATTTTCTATGGGTTTGGATAATTGTATAATGACATGTAACCACCATTACAGTATGTAGCATAGTTTCACTGCCCTAAACATTCTATATGTTCCACCTATGCATTAAAACGTTTGCAAATACACATTTGTACAGGTTCACTTAACCCATACCTTTAGGGCCAGCTGTACTTTGGAATTTAGAAATATTTCAGAATTTTAAGAAAGTCACTTGGATATAAACTGTGTATTATGTAACACTTTCCATGAGGTCTATAGCAGCACCTCAAAGTCAAACACTTGGATGTTTCTGCAAGGAAATGTTTGAATATTCGCTTTTAAGTGGAATAGATGGGTTCTTGTCAGCTCAGGTCAGATTGTGATGCTAAGTGAGTTAGATAAAGACTTGGTTTTTAAAGCTTTTCGAATTTTGGATACATATTGTATACCTCTTATAAATGAGATGGTAAAGTAGAATCACCTGTAATACCAACACTTAGGGATAATATTTTGTTGCGTTAAGTGTTCCCAACTTTGTGTGCATGTGTGTTTGTATACATATATATATATATATATGTTAAATGTCACAAGTGAGATTGTACTTTGCATGTATTTTGCTTTATACAGTATATCTTGGAATTCTCTGGCTGTATGTGGGGCTCTGGATCTAGGCTCTTGCCAGTCTACTCCCTCCTCAATATCTCCCCTACCCTAAGTGACTAGAGGGTCCCCAGGTGAATCTCCTCTAGGTCAAGTCAGGTTCTCCCCCTAGGCACTTGCTGGTTCTGGGCCTCTGGCTGCCTAGGGGATAGGCCCAACATGGGATTCCCAAGATGGTTAGCAGCGGTTAGAATAT
>NW_011478841.1:567-1105 GCF_000754665.1 Bison bison bison | reverse complement strand
GAGGGAACGTTCATGCTGACCTCTGTGGCCTTAGTGAGGGGTACAGGTCCTAATATATCTATAATCTCTGACCACTTGCAGGCCTTTCCTAGGTTCCAGCTGATTCCTGCTTGTGTTGGTGGGGAAACTGAGGCAGACAAGCCTGACCTAGGGAGTCAGGTGGCTAAGTTGACAGCCAGATTGGTGGTGGTAATGTCTCCTGCGGCATCAGTGCTCAAAGTTACCAGTTATTCCTTGAAAGCCTGGCCTCTCCTTCAACCTCCCCAATGTGTGGCCTTGGGCCAGCTGTGCCACATTTCTGTACCTTAGTATCCCTCCTGTGTAAAGTAGGGTTTTTTAGGGTAAGAATGGAATGACCTGGGATGTGAAAAGGCCTTGGCGGAACCAATTGTAGTAATGTACTGAAGATTTCTGAGCCCTCTTTGAGCTGGGGACAGAGGTGAGGGAGTGGGGGACCCCCTTCCAACTGGACTCTGGGAGGGGAGAGCAGGTGCAGATTGCCCACAAGTGCAGTGTCAGCAAGAGGAGGAGTTTCAGG
>NW_011478841.1:0-467 GCF_000754665.1 Bison bison bison | reverse complement strand
CCACTGCTCAAGGCCTTTTGGTCTTGGAACATGGACTATCAGCATTGGAGGAATGGATCTTAGATCAATTTGTCGTTTTATAAATGGGAAACAGGCCTCAAGAGAAGGTCAGGGCCTTATTATCTAGGTCACACAGCCAGTATCAGACATTTGTGTTTGAGGCTGAAGCAGGCCAGAAGGAGAAGAAGCCATTGACCACCATGTACACCGGCTTCTGTTGACCTCTCTGCCCTGCCTCCTTCAGTTTTTCCATCTTTGCGGTGGGAATTCTTGAGTAGAGGAGCAGGCATCTGAGAGACCAGGCTATTGAGAGGGCTGAGTTTTGCTGGCTCCCCAACTGAGGGTGGCAAGGGCATCTACTTTTTGAATGTGACAGTTCTCTGTAGTTGTGATTGTTGTGTGGGTATTTGGCTTTAAGGAACATCTTTTACTGACTGTGTGCATGCACATGTGCATTTCTGTGCTGG
>NW_011478840.1:9654-11111 GCF_000754665.1 Bison bison bison | reverse complement strand
TAGATTTGCTCCTCAAAGTCCTTAGACAAGCCACCTTAGTCCCTGGAGCTCCTCTGATATTTCACCACTCTCTGATCTACCTTGAATGACGTGCCTCCTCAGCCATTCCACTGCTGTCACTATTTGGAAGTGAATGGGTTAAGAGCTGAGCCAGCTGAATTGGGGGAAGGAAAAGGTGTCCTATTTTGTGCTTCAGATCATCCCTGGTCCTGATGGTCTACAATAAAGCTTTCCATACCCTTCATGGAGTGCTGGGAGTCTCCTCACCCCAGCCTGGTTGCTCTCTGAACTCCCTTGAGAAATGAAGGTAGGACAGGACCAAGCGGAGATCAGACAACTAGAGGACTGCAGTGAAGACTGGGGCAGAAGGCTGGGTGAGGCTTCAGATCCACCATGCTTGCGTGAGATCTCCAACGAAAAGGTCTTTGCAGATTGAGCTTGAGCCCAGGTGTTCATAAACAACTTTATGGAGTTGCTTTCCCCAGCAACTGATCTGCATGTGCATGGATTGGATCTTGATTAAAGATCCAAAGATTTTGAGAACTGAGCTAGTGCTGTACCTCTCCCCTGGTTCCAGACTCACCACTGGGGAATACACACATGAGACAGATCTGAATAGCACTGAAAAGCTTGTGAAAACTGAACTGACACTGGAACCACACTCGCAGAAGATAGGATGGAACCTGTGGACTGAGCTTAACCATGAAGATTGTCTGTTAAACAAATGTATCAACATTCTTCTGGCTTCCCTGCTGGCTCAATGGTAAAAAATCTGCCCAATGCAGGAGATGTGGGTTTGATTCCTGGGTTGGGAAGATATTCTGGAGAAGGAAATGGCAACCCACTCCAGTCTTCTTGCCTGGGAAATCCCATGATAGAGGAGCCTGGTGGGCTACAGTCCATGGTGTCACAAAGAGTTGGACACAACTTAGTGACTAAAACAAAAAAAGCAATCAGCAGTCTTTATAGGATTTAAACAAGACCTAGAGTCTCATAATGTAATATTCAAAATGTCCAGGATACAATCCAAAATTACTCAGCGTATAAAGAACAATGAAATATTTGATTCAAGTGGGGAATGACAATCAACAGGTGCCAAGAATGAGATAATGCAGATGTTGGAATTATCTGCTAAGCACTTTATAAAAATGATTGAATGAGCAATCATGAAAATTCTCAAAACAAATATGAAAATGGAAAGCATTGGAATATAAAAAAGACATAAAAATTAACCATTTTCATTTGTTTCTATGCATTTTTAAATTTCTTCTGTTATTTATTGTTTATTCAGAAGCATGTTGTTTAGCCTCCATATGTTTGTACCTATGGGATTCAGTAAAAGCAGTGCTAAGGGGAAGGTTCACAGCAATACAAGCTTACCTCAAGAAACAAGAGAAAAATCAAATAAATAATCTAACTTTACACCTAAAGCAACTAGAAAAAGAAGAAATGAAGAA
>NW_011478840.1:4358-6926 GCF_000754665.1 Bison bison bison | reverse complement strand
GAAACTGGAGCCTATTATACAGAGTGAAGTAAGTCAGAAAGAAAAACACCAATACAGTATATTAACACAGTATATATGGAATTTAGAAAGATGGTTACAATGACCCTATCTGTAAGACAGCAAAAGAGACACAGATGTATAGAACAGTCTTTTGGACTCTGTGGGAGAAGGCGAGGGTGGGATGATTTGAGAGAATAGCATTGAAACATGTATATTACCATATGTGAAACAGATGACCAGTCCAAGTTTGATGCATGAAACAGGGCACTCAAAATCCAGTGGGACAACCCTGAGGGATGGGATGGGGAGGGAGGTGGGAGTGGGGTTCAGGATGGGGGACACATGTACACCCATGGCTGATTCATGTCAATGTATGGCAAAAACCAGCACAATATTGTAAAGTAATTAGCATCCAATTAAAATAAATAAGTTAACTTTTAAAATTAACCAAATGGATATTTTAGAACTGAAAAATAAAACAGCAGCAAGAACAAAAAAAATCACTGGATGGACTCAACAGCAGAATAGGGATAACAGAGAAATAAAAAGCTAGTGAATCTGAAGCTAGATCAGTAAAAATTATCCAACCTGAACAAGAAAGAAAGAATTTTGAAAAAAATTAACTGAACTTCAGGAACTTGTGGTAAAACAATAAAAAGTCTAATATTCAGGTAATTGAAAGCCCAGAAAGAGGAATATGAGGCAGAAAAATATATTTTAAGAAACAATGGATCCCCCGAACTTCTCAAGTTAGGTAAAACACATAAACCTATAGATTTAAGATGCTGAGCAAACCGTAAACAAGATCAACCCAAATAATTCATCTTCAGACACATTATAATCAAAATGCTCAAAACTAAAGACAGATTGAATAATCTTGAAATCAGTGAGAGAAAAATGACTCTTTGCCTGTAGTGGAACAATGATTTCAACTATTGAAGATTTCTCATCAGAAACCATGAAAACCAGAAGGAGATGGCACATTTTTAAACTGCTAGAAGGCTGAAAGAAAAGAACTATCAACCATGAAGTCCATATCCAGTGCAAATAGCCTTCAGGAGTGAGGGTGAAATAAAGACATTCTCCTACAAAGAAAAATTAAGAGAAATCATAGCCAGCATATCTATTCTAAAAGAATTGCTAAAGGAAGTTATTCAGACAATAAAAATAATATAGGAAGGAAACTTGGAATATCAGAAATGAAGAACAACAAAAATGGTAAGTATCTTGGTAAATATAGCATTCTTCTCTTGAGGTCTTTCAAACATGCTTGAGAGTTCCCTGGTAGCCCAGTGGTTAGGATTCTGGGCTTTCATCACCGTGGCCTGAGTTCAGTTCTTGATTGGGGAACTGTGATCTCACAAGCCACATGGCATGGCCAAAAAAAAAAAAAAAGAAGAAGAAGAAGAATAGAATATGCTTGATAGTTGAAAGCAAAAAATTTAACACTGATGATATAAATATGGTATGTAGATATAGTATGTATACAGATAGAGTATACAATACACTTATAACATGAAGGAAGAAGGGTAAAGGGACGTCTATGGTGGTGAAATTTATACATTCCAATTAAGTGACAAAACATTGATTCTAAATACACTACGAAGAATTAACTATGTATTTTATAATCCCCAAAGTAGTCATAAAATCAATGTAAACAGATATAGTCAAAATCATGACAGACACAAGAATAAGTTCAAATAACCCAAAAGAAGGCAGGGAGGAATAAACAGAGGAGTGTTAAACAGGAAAAAAGAGAGAGAGAGAGAAAGCACATAATAAAATGACAGACTAAATTCCAACATATCAGAAACTATACCAAGTGTAAATAGTTTAAACACATCAATTAAAATATGAGATTATTAGATTTTAAAAATGTCTCAACTTACACCTGAAACTAACACAATATTGTAAATTAATTATTCTTCATTTTTTAAAATACTCAATTATATGCTATCTAGAAGAAACTAATTTCAAATATGATATAGGTACTTGAAAAGTAAAAGTTTGGAAAAAGATATAACATGCAAATATGAACCAAAAGAAACTGACAAAGTAGACTTTGGAACCAAGAAAATTACCAGGGATAAAGAGAGACCTTACATATTGAAGAAGAGTCAATTCACCAAGAAGACATACAATTCTAAAGGTATATGCACCTAACAACAGAGTTCCAAAATACACAAGGCCAAAACTTTCAGAACTGAATAGAGAAACAAATCCAAAATTATAGTTGGAGATTTCAACACTCCTTTCTCATTAATAGAATTAGAAGATAAAAACTCAGAAAGGATGTAAAACTGAACAACACCATCAACTGAATCTAACTGACATCTGTAGAACACTCCACTCACAACAGCAGAATATACATTTTCCTCAATGCACATATAATACTTAGCAAGGTCCTAAGGTCCTTACCTAGGTCCCAAATCAAACTTCAGTGAATTTCAAGACCTGAAATTATAGAATGTATGCTCTCTGACCATAATGAAATTAAACCTGACGTCACTGCCAAAAAGAACAATAAAGCTCTCCAATCATTTGGAAATTAAGCAGCACTATACCTGT
>NW_011478840.1:1147-2155 GCF_000754665.1 Bison bison bison | reverse complement strand
TTCTTTCCAAAGTGATACATTACTTTTACATCTACATCTAGGTGGCAGTTGGAACCATGCATTTTGACAAAATGTTTGATTCTTATCTTCTAGCAATGTTTTAGTTTGTAAAATAACATATAGGAAGAGTAATATGAAGATAGGCTGGCTTTGCAGCATTTAAAACATTTTTCTGCAGCATTTTTTATATGATTATGATGAAAATAAAAAGGAACATAATCACAATAAGTCATTGCCAGACTACTATTTATTAGTGTTTTGAAGCTTTAGGTATAGTAAGTATGGAATGCAGAGTAAATAACAGATACAGTTTCTTCTCCCTCCCCCAACTCCACCAGCAATTTACAAAGAATCAAGAAGCTTCGTTGATAGTTAAACACCCCTATATTTCTATAGTACCTTTGCAGAAGGCCTTATAGTAGGTTATCAAGACCACCTGTCACCCCTTGTTAGAAATGCTCTACCTTTTAAAAATTGTAAATAAAAATTTAATCCTGTTAATGTCATTGCTTCATGTTTTTGGTAACTAGATGGAAATTTTAGCTCCAGAATTTTCTAATTGTCTTCTACATTTCCTCCACTAGGAAGAGGATGTCACTCATCCTGTGTAAGGATAGGGAGGAATTCCTTTGACTCCTAGGCCAGTTATCTGTTAAAAAAAGAAGAGAGAAACTCTGATACAATGTAATTCACAAGTATTCTCCAAAAGCATTTTTATGATTCACAATAGTATATTTAGCCAACTATTATCCTTGTTTTATTTCCTATAATAAAAAAGAATTATTTGATTAGGTATTTATGGTCCAATCAATTATTCACATGATAATAATTCAACTAGCAACCATTTACAACTAGGATTGAAAACTGAATTATTACTATCTTCTTCCCATCTGTTTAGCAAGGGATTTCTACATTCCTTTTCAACTCAAGAGGTCTATAATTTTTACCAGTGTTTATTTCACTGCCAAAAAGTTAAGAACCTGAAAATATTCTTGTAACATCAAAGCA
>NW_011478840.1:0-431 GCF_000754665.1 Bison bison bison | reverse complement strand
CACCTACCTTCCTTGACAATTTCTTTTGAGAAAAAAGATATACCTCTACAGATAAAGGAGTTCTGACCATAACATTTTGGGCTTTATCTTTGGCCTTTATTTACAAAATCATCCAACTGAGACCTTTGAATATATTTCTCTATAACTTCATTAGTAAGGAAGCTTCTCTGGCCCCTAGTGTCCGGTGTTTTCTAGACATTGTGGGAATTTATCATTTTGCTGTGGGCCTACCTGTCTCAGGATCCAAACGGATCACTCTTCCTCCATTGTAACAGGCCACCCAGAGCTTCCCCTCAACATCAATACACATTCCATCTGGGATTTGTTCTTCCTTCTCCAGCTTGTAAACACTTCTGCGGTTGGCTATGGTAAAAAAGAAAACAAACAAAAACAACACCAAACCACACTCACACATACACACACACACCCCA
>NW_011478839.1:17449-18178 GCF_000754665.1 Bison bison bison | reverse complement strand
TAGGGAAAACCACTAGACCATTCAGGTATGACCTAAATCAAACCCCTTGTGATTATACAGTGGAAGTGACAAACAGATTCAAGGGATTAGATCTGATAGAGTGCCTGATGAACTATGAACAGAGGTCTGAGACACTGTAAACAAGACAGGGATCAAGACCATCCCCAAGAAAAAGAAATGCAAAAAAGCAAAATGGCTGTCAGAGGAGGCCTTACAAATGGCTGTGAACATAAGAGAAGCAAAAAGCAAAGGAGAAAAAGAAAGATATACCTATTTGAATTTTCCAAAGAATAGCAAGGAGAGATAAGAAAGCCTTCCTCACTAATCACTGTAAAGAAATAGAGGAAAACAATAAAGTGGGAAAGACTAGAGATCTCTTCAAGAAAATTAGACATACTAATGGAACATTTCATGCAAAGATGGGCTCAAAAAAGGACAGAAATTGTATAGACCTAACAGAAGCAGAAGATATTAATAAGAGATGACAAGAATACACAGAACTGTACCAAAAAGATCTTCATGACCCAGATAATCATGATGGAATGATCACTCACCTAGAGCCAGATATCCTGGATTGTGAAGTCAAGTGGGTCTTAGGAAGCATCACAATGAACAAAGCTAGTGGAGGTGATGAGATTCCAGTTGAGATGGGATTCCAGCATCAAATCTTAAAAGATGATGCTGTGAAAGTGCTGCACTCAATATGCCAGCAAATTTGGAAAACTCAGC
>NW_011478839.1:12467-15032 GCF_000754665.1 Bison bison bison | reverse complement strand
TGGCGACTCGTTTCATAACATGATATTATACATGTTTCAATGCTATTCTCCCAAATCTCCCCACCCTCTCCCTCTCCCACAGAGTCCAAAAGACTGTTCTATACATCTGTGTCTCTTTTGCTGTCTCACATACAGGGTTATAATTACCATCTTTCTAAATTCCATATATATGTGTTAGTATACTGTATTAGTGTTTTTCTTTCTGGCTTACTTCACTTTGTATATTTTAAAAGAACAGTGCAGCTTAGAAATATTTGTATGATAGATATCATATATATGTGTCTCTCTATATATATTTATATAATTAATCTTCTCAAAAGACTGTATCCCATTGTGGCTCAGTCACTGAAGAATCCACATGCACTGTGGGAAACTTGGCTTCCATCCCTGGATTGGGAAGATCCCCTGGAGGAGGGCATGGCAACCCACTCCAGTGTTGTTGCCTGGAGATTCCCCATGGACAGAGAAGCCTGGTGGGCTGCAGTCCATGGGGTTGCAAAGAGTAGGACATGAATAAGCGAATAAGCACACATTTGAAGAAAAATGTAATAACCATCAACACACTGTATAAAGCACATTTAAGAAATTGCCTACCTCTATATCTCTCTCCTCACTCAAAATTACATTGGGTGAGAAAACATTTTGGTGTTGACTAGTTTTCTGATTGTTTCCTTCACATGATTATTTCTAAGGCTGTAGATAGGGTATTTACCATGGGGAACACTACTGTGAAAAGCACAGTGGCTACTTTGATGAAGAGCCATGAGTTTCCGGATTTGGGTACACAGTAGAGAAGGATAACCCCATGGAAAGTGGTGACGGTGGTCAGGTGGGAGGCACAGGTGGAGAAGGCTTTTCAGAGTCCACTGGCTGAAGGCATCTTGATGATTGTGACAACTATGAAAACTTAGGAGGCGAGAATAATCAGGAGGCAACACACCTCATTGAGAGTAGAAACAAAGTGATGTATGATGTTAGAACCACAGAAGGACAGCCCCAAAAGAGAACATGTGATTGTCAAGGACCATGTTCCACTCCATGTGTAGGTTCCAGTGACCAGGAGGCTGCAAAGCTTAGGAGACACAGCAACTGTGCAGAGCAGGGGGTTACAAACAGCCACAAACAGGTCATAGGCCATCACCGCTAGCATGAACATTTCTGTAATCACAAGTGTGCAAACAAGAAGAATTACATCATGCAACCCATGTAGGAGATAGTCCTTGTGTCCACAACCAGGATCTCTAAGAGTTGGGTGTGGTTATAGAAGAATAACAAAAATCAAGAAAGGAGAGATGGCTGAGAAAGAAGTACATGGGGGTGTGAAGTTTGGGATTGATTCTGATGGTCATAATCATACCCAGGTTCCCCACCACAGAGACAGTATAGACGGTGAAGAAGATCAAGAATAGGGGCACCTGGAACTGTGGGTATTCTGAGAAGCCAGAGAGGATGAAGGTGATTCCAGCACTCTGATTTCTCTCATCCATCACTATGGTTTCTGCCAGAGAAAACCAGAGTTCACCCTAAGCAACCAGACATGACAGAAATAGAGGGTATTTTTTTTCCCCCAGCCTGGACAGGGGACTGGTCTGCAATGATGAAGTCTGGGATTTCCCAGGAATGTGAATAAGACATGGTTGGAGCCCAAATGGTATACCATGTGTCTACAGGTGTGGAACGCGCAAGTTAGCTTCTGATGGAGGGGCAAGGGGAGTTTGGACTGGGAAGAACTGAGTGTCACGGTGACTCAGAAAATGTCCTTGTTTGAAATTTCTCAACCTTCTCAGCTCTGTCTCCCTTTTCTCCACATGGAGAATACCTTTCTTTAGCTTCATTTAATTGAAGTTGTTGATTGCACTTGCAAATTCTTATGTTTGTTCAGACTGCTCAAGATGTCCTCTGTTTTTCTCTCACTTTTCCTTAGTGCTCTCTAATCAGAGAGAGGCTTCCTAGGTAGTGCAGTGGTAAAGAATCCTCCTGATAATTCAGGTGATGCAAGGGACAGGAGTTCAATCCCTGGGTCAGGAATATCTCCAGGGGAAATAGTTCGCAACCCACTCCAGTATACTTGCTGGTGAAATCTGATGGATGGAGGAGCCTGTCGGGCTACAGTCCATGGAGTTGCCAGTCACACAACTGAGAGTTTCAGCACCCACCTCATCAGAGAAGCCTCAGGTTTATGGTCCCTTAATGATTTCACCAACTGGCCAAACCTTGGTAAAAAGTCACATATTGTATCTCCTAGAGAATATGAATGATGTCTTGTTAACAACCTAGACTCCTTAATCAAGTCAACTTGCCTTCAAATTTAACCTCAGTCACTTATTAATATGCCTCTGACAAGTTAAGCTCTCTGAAACCTTACCTATAGAATATAATTCTATTATAAGAATTTGTTTTTACTACACAATTATGTATAAAATAAAACTTAAATTAGTGAATTATTTTCTAAAATGTTTAAGACTTTAATTTTACGTGCAATAAATGCCCCCCACCAAATTTAGTTTAGAATATTGGAGTGGATAGCCATTCCCTTCTCCAGGGGATCTTCCCAACCCAGGGATT
>NW_011478839.1:7418-10991 GCF_000754665.1 Bison bison bison | reverse complement strand
AAAGAGGCACTGAAGTATAGAACAGTCTTTGGGACTCTATGGGAGAGGGAAAGGGTGGGATGATATGGGAGAATGGCATTGAAACATGTATAATATCATATATGAAATGAGTCACCAGTGCAGATTCGATGCACGATACTGGATGCTTGGGGCTGGTGCACTGGGACGACCCAGAGGGATGGTACGGGGAGGGAGGAGGGAGGAGGGTTCAGGATGGGGAGCACATGTATACCTGTGGCGGATTCATGTTGATATATGGCAAAACCAATACAATATTGTAAAGTTAAACAAACAAAAAAACAAAATAAAAGAACTAAACTACCAATGCAGCAGACATAAGAGACACGGGTTCTATCCCTGGGTTGGGAAAATCCCCTGGAGGAGTGTATATATTCTTGCTTGGAGAATCCCATGGACAGAGGAGCCTGGTGGGCTATAGTCTATAGGGTTGTTTATAAAGAGTCAGAAAGGACTGAAGTGACTTAGCATGCACAGTATCACTGCATTATCTAGACTGCTTGATAGCTACTTCTTTCATTTTACTCACTGCAGGAATTTTTATTTCTGTGCACAAAATACAGACATTTTGGTATATAAAAGCATTATTACCTTTTAATATCAAATACCAGGCAACATATTTCAGACTTTTTACTTTAATGCATTGAAGAAGGATTTAATTCAGAACTCAAAGCATTATTACCTTTTAATATCAAATACCAGGCAACATATTTCAGACTTTTTACTTTAATGCATTGAAGAAAGATTTAATTCAGAACTCAAATTTGCTGTACTGCTCCAACTTACTTTCATCTGAATGATTTTAAACTCAAAAAAATTAATGCGAAGTCTGGCATATTTCTCTACAGTTTTATAGATTTCTTTTTTATACTTCCCTAATTTTTTTTTTTACTATTTTTAATTGAAAACAAATACTACTACTTGAATGCCCACTAAGGACATCATTCAGCTATATAAGCAAAGTTCAAAACTAAATGCATCCCATGAATATTAAAGATATAAGAAATAAGTTCAATATATTGTATTCTTACCCTTAAATGAATTAAATGAGTTAATTTATTCCTGGATCAGGAAGAAACCCTGGAGAAGGAAATGGCAATCCAGTATTCTTGCCTGGAGAATCCCATGGATAGAGGAACTTGGCAGGCTACCATCCATGGGGTTGTAAAAGAGATATGACTTAGTAATTAACCAACAACCATCAACAACAATACCAGAAAGAGATGTTGCAAAAAAAAAAAAAAAAAGAAAAAAAAGATCATGACAGCTAATGCACCTCATTACAGAAATACTGAATAAAATATTAGAAAATAAAATATCACAGTATATGATAGGAAAATAAACAATGACTCAAGGGGGGAGGGGAGGAACCAAAACAATTACCTGTATAGCAGCAAACAAGATATATAAGAAAATTCCTTCAATCTGATAAAGATTATCTACAAAGTACCTCTAGCTAGCATTATGTTTAATGTAAAAACAGAAAACAGAAAAGAAATCCTATATAAAGTAAAATAACTTGATTTTCTCCTAACCCTGTGTATAAAAACAACCAAAAAAATAATTTCCTCAACCACTTTTATTCAACATCTTATTTTAAATTTTTGCTGAATAAGGAAAGAAAATTATAATTACTGGAAAGTAAAAAGTAAAACTATCTTTATTTGCCAGCTAGATTCTGTATATAGAAAGTTCTAAGGAATCTGCAACCAAAATATGAAAAAATAATAACAGAATGCAGTAGTGTTGCATAAATGAGTATATATAAAAATATCAATTGCATCATTGTATTCTGCTGCTGCTGCTGCTAAGTCGCTTCAGTCATGTCTGACTCTGTGCAACCCCAGAGACGGCAGCCCACCAGGCGCCCCCATCCCTGGGATTCTCCAAGCAAGAACACTGGAGTGGGTTGCCATTTCCTTCTTCAATGCATTAAAGTAAAAAGTGAAAGTGAAGTCATTCAGTCGCGTCCGACTCTTAGCGACCCCATGGACAGCAGCCCTCCATGCTCCTCTGTCCATGGGATTTTCCAGGCAAGAGTACTGGAGTGGGGTGCCATTGCCTTGTATTCTAATGGTGAGCAAATAAAAATGACTTTTTTAAGTATAATTTGCAAGACTTATTCATGCATGCATGTATGTGTGTGTGTTAGTCTCTTGGTCGTGTCCAACTCTTTGGGACCCCATGGGCTGTAGCACACCAGGCTCCTCTGTCCATGGAATTCTCCAATCAAGAATACTGAAATGGGTTGCCATTTCCTTTTCCAGGGGATCTTCCCGACCCAGGGTTATCGAACGCAGGTCTCCTGCAAGCATAAGGATTATCAATAAACTGTTGGTAGCTAAGCTGTAATCCCTGAATACTGTAATTACAACAAAGGCAAGCCATTTCTAGTTTTCATGGTCAGCAGGCCATATTTTTCACAATGATAACCTATTTCTGACATTCTACACTCTAACAAGAAAGTGAAAGTGTTAATCACTCAGTCATGCCTGATTCTTTGGGACCCCATGGACTGTAGTCCTCCAGGCTCCTCTGTCCATGGAATTCTCCAGGCAAGACTGCTGGAATGGCTGACCATTCCCTTCTCCAGGGAGTCTTCCCAATCTAAGGATGAACCCAGTTCTCCTGCATTGAAGGTGGATTCTTTACCATTTGAGCCACCAGAGAAGCCCACACTCTTATCAGGAAGAGGTTAATTTCTATTCAACCCATGAATACTAGAAATATTTGTCACAGCCATCTAGGAAGTATGAACTTTTCAATTAAAACTCTAGGAGACTGCCTTTGGATCTGTACATTCTTGGGGAGATGTAGGTTTAGATATATACATAGTATTACAGCCAAAGTATTTTAAAATTAATCACAGTAATTTCAGTAGTTAATATGAGGATTACTTAAAGTTTCTTATAGCTAATAACAATTTTATTAAACGTGAGTTGAGAAAAGTCATCCATTCAGAATGGAATGAGTTTTGTATTTAACCAAATTATTTTTCTAGAACTGTAAATTGCAAGAACGATATTTCTTCCGTTTTGCTTTAATATGTTGATTTGTGGTTATTAATTCATGACTGTTAAACCACTTTTCAGTTTCTGGAATAAAACCCAGTGTGTTAATATTCTGTCTTGAATATTCATTATCTAACCTCATGAGAAAGATTGATCTATAAATTTATTTCTTATAATAGCTTTGTTTGAATTGATTGTTAAAAACTCAGTGAATACAATGCATTATTAAGTATCCTCTCAATCTATTCTCTAGAAAGATTTGTGCATGATTGACAATATTTCTTAAATGTTTCAAGAAATTCACCAACATAATAAACAGGGTATAGGACTTATTTGTTAGGAAGTTTTTGAAAACAAATTCCATTACTTTGGGCTTCCCCAGTGACTCAGTGGTAAAGAGTTCACCTGCAATACAGAATACACAGGAGATGGGGGTTCGATCCTGGGTCAGGGATATTTCTTGGAGAAGGGCATGGCCACCCATTCCAGCATTCTTGCCAGGAAAATCCCATGGACAGAGAAGCCTGGCAGGCTAAAGTCCATG
>NW_011478839.1:4087-6056 GCF_000754665.1 Bison bison bison | reverse complement strand
GCTTCCACTGCAGGGAGCACAGGCTTTATCCCTGGTTGGGAAGCTAAGATCTCGCATGCTGTGCAGCACAGCCAAAAATAAAAATAAAAGTCAATAAATTAAAACAATGGTAAAATAAAAACCAGCTAATGTGATCTTATCATTATGAAGGAGTATAGATGAATGAAGCAGAGAGGGCATGGCTACAGTCAAACATGCTTGAACACACAGAGCTAAAGAACAAGTGACGTTAAGTTTTACAGCCCCTAAGGGTCTCAGGGTTTAAAAGAATGAAGAAAATAAATACTGAAGTCTGTATGAAAATGAAACAGTCAAGGATAAACAGGATTCACTTACAGGGAAGAAAAGATGTCAGAAGTTGCTCTAATGGATAGTGAGATTTACTTCAAAGTTATCATAAAGAATATGTGGTAATGGCAGGTACTTCAAAGGAATATAAGAAAGACTTATTAAACCAAATGAGGTAGATTCATGATTAGGTCCAGTTATTCAAAAACATCTCTGTTAATCTATTATAATTTTTTTCATATTTCATTATTGATAAAGAGCATTTCTTCTTCTTTGGATTATGAGTGCAAACCTGAGACATAAATGAGTATGTAACTTGGGCTTTATCACTGAGTAATCATTATATCTCATTAGAAATACATTTAACTTTTTCTCAGTATTCAGTATCATCTTAAACACCTTTTATTGAACTATATTATACTTGCATTCAAAAAGTTAGTGATGCATACAGAGACTAGCTATTATTTTCAGGATCTTCTTGCTTAAAATCAGGTAATATTTTTATAATGCAAACTCAAAAATCCTCATTTTACCTGGAGTAAAATAAAGTTCTGAGACAAGCTAAAAGTTGCATTTTATAGAATTGAATCAAAAGAGTTAGTTATGAGAACCTGAGTGCAATTTTAACCCTAACCCTAACCTTAACCCTGACACTAAACAGAGTTATCATCTGTGCTTGCAGCAGTGTTACAAATCACAACATAAACTGTAGCATGAGGAGTGAGTCTCTAACAATATATATCTTTTCATCGCTGTGACTTCCATAATGTATTATTTCTATATTAACACAGAAATAATTGTAGCTCATCCTGATCATCAAAAAAAAAAGTAAAGTGCAATATACAATTTATTTGATACATAATCATATATTTACTTAAAGGTTAACTAGCATCAGAAATATATAAGAAAATTATTAGGCATAATATGAACATAAACATATTTATTTGAGTTATACACAGCTTGACTTTAATTCAAGTGGTTTTTCAGTCCTATTGGACTTCTGAATTATATTGAGGGAGAAAGCAGTTTCATAGTTATCAAACTCCTGACTGTCTCTTTCACATCTTTATTCCTAAGGCTGTAGATAAGAGGGTTCAGCATAGGAATCATGACAGTAAAAAGCACAGTGGCTACTTTGACGAGGAGCTATGAGCTTTTGGAGTTGGGTACACAATAAAGGAACAGAACAGTCCCATGGAGAATGGTGACGGTGCTCAGGTGGGAGGCACAGGTGGAGACGGCTTTTCAGAGTCCAGCAGCTGAAGGCATCTTGATGATTGTGACAACTATGAAAACAGGAAGTGAGGATAACCAGGAGGCTACACAAATCTCATTGAGTGTAGAAATGATGAAATGCATCAGTTGACTGAAATGGGTGTCAGAACAGGAAGCAGAGATGATGGCAGAATACTCACAGCCAACGTGATGTATGACATTAGAACTGCAGAAGGACAGCTCCAAAAGAGAACATGTGATTGTCAAGGAACACATTCCACCCCACATGTAAGTCCCAGCGAACAGGAGGCTGCAGAGCTTAGGAGATATAGCAACTGTGTAGAGCAAGGGGTTACAAACAGCCGCAAACCTGTCATAGGCCATTGCTGCTAGCATAGACATCTCCGTAATCACAAATGCACAGCCAAAGAAAAACTGTGCCATGCATCCTTTGAAAGAGATAACT
>NW_011478839.1:496-1602 GCF_000754665.1 Bison bison bison | reverse complement strand
CCCCAAGCATCCAGTATCGTGTATGAACCTGGACTGGTGACTCGTTTCATATATGATATTATACATATTTCAATGCCATTCTCCCAAATCATCCCACCCTCTCCCTCTCCCACAGAGTCCATAAGACTGTTCTATACATCAGTGTCTCTTTTGCTGTCTCGTATACAGGGTTATTGTTACCATCTTTCTAAATTCCATATATATGTGTGAGTATACTGTATTGGTGTTTTTCTTTCTGGCTTACTTCACTCTGTATAATAGGCTCCAGTTTCGTACACCTCATTAGAACTGATTCAAATGTATTCTTTTTAATGGCTGAGTAATACTCCATTGTGTATATGTACCACAGCTTTCTTATCCATTCATCTGCTGATGGACATCTAGGTTGCTTCCATGTCCTGGCTATTATAAACAGTGCTGCGATGAACACTGGGGTACACGTGTCTCTTTCCCTTCTGGTTTCCTCAGTGTGTATGCCCAGCAGTGGGATTGCTGGGTCATAAGGCAGTTCTATTTCCAGTTTTTTAAGGAATCTCCACACTGTTCTCCATAGTGGCTATACTAGTTTGCATTCCCACCAACAGGGTAAGAGGTTTCCCTTTTCTCCACACCCTCTCCAGCATTTATTGCTTGTAGACTTTTGGATTGCAGCCATTCTGACTGGCATGAAATGGTACCTCATAGTGGTTTTGATTGCATTTCTCTGATAATGAGTGATGTTGAGCATCTTTTCATGTGTTTGTTAGCCATCTGTATTTCTTCTTTGGAGAAATGTCTATTCAGTTCTTTGGCCCATTTTTTGATTGGGTCATTTATTTTCTGGAATTGAACTGTAGGAGTTGCTTGTATATTTTTGAGATTAGTTGTCTGTCAGTTGCTTCATTTGCTATTATTTTCTCCCATTCTGAAGGCTGTCTTTTCACCTTGCTTAGAGTTTCCTTTGTTGTGCAGAAGTCTTTTAAGTGTAATTAGGTCCCATTTTTTTTATTTTTACTTTTATTTCCAATATTCTGGGAGGTGGGTCATAGAGGATCCTGCTGTGATGTATGTCAGAGAGTGTTTTGCCTATGTTCTCCTCTAGGAGTTTTATAGTTTCTGGTCTTATG
>NW_011478839.1:0-396 GCF_000754665.1 Bison bison bison | reverse complement strand
GACTAGATGGACCTTTGTTGGCAAAGTAATGTCTCTGCTTTTCAATATGCTATCTAGGTTGGTCATGACTTTCCTTTCCAGGGAGTAAGCGTCTTTTAATTTCATGGCTGCAATCACCATCTGCAGTGATTTTGGAGCCCCCCAAAATAAAGTCTGACACTGTTTCCACTGTTTCCCATAGATCCAGCTATATTTCTGTACTACAGTCACAGGGGTCATAGCACTAATATTTTTAATTCATCCATGTGATCCCTGCACCTACTCCTTTTCTTTTTTAAATTTTATTTTATTTTTTAACTTTACAATACTGTATTGGTTTTGCCATATATCAAAATGAATCCACCACAGGTATACATGTGTTCCCCATCCTGAACCCTCCTCCCTCCTCCCTCCCCA
>NW_011478838.1:14627-16255 GCF_000754665.1 Bison bison bison | reverse complement strand
TCCTGGGTCACTGAGAATGTTTAACTTCTTGATCTCAGGGGTGGTTACAAGGCTGTGCTCTAAAATTCTATTGAGCTATACTTTTAAAATGTGTATACTTTCCTGGATAAATGTTATACTTTGATTTAAAAGTTTATAGAAAAAAACTTATGGGCTTAAAGGAACATATAGAGGGAAATGTATAATCTTTAATGAATATGTTGGGAACAATAAAGATTTGCTAGCTAAGCATCTTTCTCAAGAAGTTATAAACAGAACAACAAAGTGATTTCAAATAATAGGAGAAAGGTGAATGAAGAGACATTTTCTAAAAATATATATTATACTTGACACATGAAACCAAAACACCACTGAAATAGGAAAGAGTCTATAGACCACTCAAACTTGATTAAAATAAAGTTAAAACCGATATAGAATCAGGAGTGAGAAAGGGAACATAATGCATCCAGAGGAGATTTTAAAGGATGAAAACACAATGTGAATCTTCCAATTAAATGTGGTAGACTGGCCACAAGCATTTAAGTCAGATTTTTTCTAGGACACAAAAATAGAAACTGTAAACAAATGTTTGTTTTACAAACAATGTTTTACAAACATTTACAATGTTTGTTTTGATATATAAACTCACCATGTGAACAAAGGAGATGTTGTGAGAGCACAACAGGTTTCTGGAAAGCAGCCAAAAGAGTGGGCACAGACCCAGCCGAGTAGACCAGAGAAGATCCAGCCCCTTGGCCCAGCAGAGTCCCTGAGGGGTACATTAAGATGAGAATTGGTATAAATATTGAAGGCTCCGAGCTCTGGGTTATGGGAATTCAGTGTGGATCTGTGGTACGTCAGGATGGTCTGGTAGTAACAAAAGAAAGTGAAGTCGCTCAGTCATGTCCAACTCTTTGGGACCCCATGGAATGTAGCCCACCAGGCTTTTACCGTCTGAGCCACCAGGGAAGCCCAGTGACAATAGAAACCTGGGGTCAAATGACTAGTTTAGATGCCTAGAAGATATTATTAATAGTGTTTTGAAGGTTTTAACTAAAAGAGTAAGTCAAGAAAAAGAAGTATATAAATTTGAAGGGAGTCTGGTGCTTCTCTGCATATCCCAGATAATTAAATCAGGAGAAATCACTGTTGATATAGTTGTGAAGGTTTAGGTATGGGAAATGAGAAAGTGGAATAATTGATATAATTTTAGGGGGAGTGTTCCATGCCCCCATTTTCTGGGCCCAGGAGAGGTCAGAAAGTGAAATAATCCATATAAACAACCCATATAAATGCAATGTGTATAAACCCACATACAGCTCTGTGGTGGGTCTGAGTCCAGCCTGAGAGGGATCTATCTACTGTGGCCTTAGGTATCATGGTAGTACCACTAGGTCTGACTCACCTTGTAATTCATGGGGATCTTCTTGTGCAGTCCTCACAGCCAGGCCACCCCCTTCACAGCTGCAGCAGGAACTCTCCACATCCCAAGGGGACTCTGAAAGCAGATGACTCACAAGCAAGTGGCTGTGGACACAGGAAGGGGCAGAGGTCAGCAGAGAGGCCCAGCACCTGCAAGTATTTCATGCACCACCCAGCTTGGAATGATAAAATGAAGATGATGATAGTACTCACCTGGTACAGTGTTA
>NW_011478838.1:10312-11811 GCF_000754665.1 Bison bison bison | reverse complement strand
AGCATAGGATAAAATCTTAGTGACTTTGAAATTTGCAAAAATTTCTTAACAATGACTCAAAAAGCATGGACTATGAAAGAAAGTATAAATACACTGGACTCAACTAAAATTAAAAACTTTTTCTCTTCTGTTATTCAAATGAAAAGGCAAACTTGGGAGCAAATATTTGCAAAATATATATCCAACAAAGGACTTATATCTAGGATATATAAAGAGCTCTTACAATTGGGCAAAATAAAAGATACACCAACCAAGATGATATAGATTATAAATAAGCATAAGACGCTCCACAGCATTATAGGAAAATGTAAATTGAAACCACAGTGAGATACCATATCATTCCCACAAAAATGGCTAAAATTTAAAAGGAGTAATTATACCTAGTGAGGGCAAAGATATGAAGCAAATGGAACACTTACACACTGCTTGTGGGAACGTAAAATGGTATGGCACTTTGGAAAACAGTTTAGTAATTTCTTAAATAGCTAAACACACACTCAACATATAACAAAAATATTCATTCCCAGGTATTCACACAAGAGAAATGAAAGCTATGTCCACACAAAGACTTGCATTGAAATGTTCGTATCACTTTTATTTGTAACAGCCAAAAACTAGAAACACCATAGATTTCTATCAACACATGAATGGGTAAACAAATTTGGTTTATCTATACAATGAAATACCACTTAGGAGTAAAAAGTAAGTAATATAGACACATGTAACAACAAAAATGAATCACAAAATAATTATGCTGAATGACAGAAGCCAAACAAAACAAGGATACCTACAATATGATTCCATATATATATAACTGTAGAAAATTCAAGCTAATTTGTAATGAAAAACAGATCAGTGGTTGCCTGTGGATGGGAGGGGAGAGTGTAGGGAGAGAGAGATGGGTGTCAAAGGGTCATAAGGAAATTGTTAGGGGTAATGGATACATTCACTGTTTTTATCATAGTGATGGTTTTAAAGGTACATATATATGCCGAAACTCACCAAATTATGCACTTTAAATAATTTCCATTTACTATATGTTATTATACCTCAATAAAGTTGTAAAATATATTTTGGAGACAGTGAGAGAAATTTGAAAATGGACTGGATATGCAATATCATATTCAATATCATATGAGAACTAGATTGATAATGATAATCTAGGTATGGGGGTGAATGTCCTTATTTTTAGGAGATGGATGCTCAAGTATTTGAGTGTAATGTTCTAATGTCTGTAATTTGCCATCAATTACTCAGGAAAAAATTTACGTATACTGTTGAATCTAGATGAAAGTTATGTGTGTTAACTGTACTGTTCTTTTGATGTTTGTACATGATTGAAAATTGACATAATTAAAATGTAGGGAAAACACAATATTGTTACATTGATTTATTATTGCCCATCCTCTTAGGAAGAGAGACATGATCTTTATTATCCTAGAATGTAAGTAAATCTTCTCTGTGAATGTCTCCAGGGAGGGAGACATCGTCTATCCTTA
>NW_011478838.1:9210-10212 GCF_000754665.1 Bison bison bison | reverse complement strand
CTATCCTTATTGTCCTGAAATGTAAATAAATCTGAGCACACTGGCTATTAATGCCTAGACATTAAGAAACATGAGAGATTCATGGAGTCTTAAGAGCCAACCATAAACAACCAAAAAGAATAATGATATGAAATGAATGTAGAGCAGTATGAAATGGATGGAGATGACAAAGACACATTACATATGCATAACCGATGTCCATGAAGAAAAGATAGACCAGATTAAAAAGTTAAGCAAAATAACACTTCCCTGAAATAAAAGGTTTGAATCATGATTGGAACAACTCACTATAACCCAGTCAAAATCAGTTTACAAAAATCAAGACTAAGGCATACACTTCTAAAGATCCTTAACTTCAAGCATAAAAAAAGAATCATATGGCAGAAACATACAAGAAAAATAGCAGGTTAACCTAAGATTTCTCAATGGCACCACCAATTTTAGAAGAGTGATGTTTACCAAGTTATCAGGAAAAGAAAGTGTAACATTAACAATCAGGGTTCATTTGGGGAAGTGGATTCATTATGAGTATAATGAAATAAGGAATTTAAAAATATGAATTAGATCATGCACAATTGTGGGAGTAGCTGGGGAAGTAAAGGCATGGAAGGGGAAGTTGGAAGATTAGAGAAGTCACTAAATCAGCCTTTTTGAAACACTGGCATGGGTGGATAAGTCAGTGCTTGCAAGAAAATCTGAGAAGCCAGGCACACTCAGCTGCTTAAGTAACACTGTGAAAGGGGAGCTGATGAAGAAGTCTATGAAGAGCTGTTGCCTTTGTGGGCTGCAGCCAGGCATCAAGTGGCAGGCCGAAGGTCAGCAGGGCTAGGAGACAAGTGAAAGTTGCTCAGTCTTGTCTGACTCTTTGCCAGACCATGGACCATACAGGTCCATGAAATTCTCCAGGCCAGAATACTGGAGTGGGTAGCCACTCCCTTCTCCAGGGAATCTTCCCAACCCAGGGATCGAACCTGGGTCTCCAGATTGCAGGCAGATTCTTTA
>NW_011478838.1:3941-6194 GCF_000754665.1 Bison bison bison | reverse complement strand
GGCTTCATTCACATATCTTGCAGATGAAATCTAGTTGGTTTAGGGTACCTCAATTGGGATGGCTCATCTCTGTTCCACTGCTGCTCCATAAGGTTACTCATAGCATAACTCAGGCTTTTCCATACTTGGGCTCAGGATTTCTAAGAGCAGCAATAGTGGGCAAACCTCAATGTGCAAGTACTTCTCAAGCCTCTGCTAGTGTCATATTTGCTAATATCCCGTTGACCAAAGAAAACGGCCAAATCCAGTTTCAAGGGCTGGAGAAATAGACTCTACCTCTTGGGTAAAGTGGTAAAGTCACATGGAAAGGGGGCATATATTTTGATAGTAGTGGCCAAAGGAGACCATCCAGATTTCTGGATTCTGGCTAGAAATGCAGACACTTGGAAAGAGCTCAGCTCCCATTCTTACAATTAGAAAAAATCCAGGTAATCTATAAAATCATAACTTTCCTTGAATTCATCAGGGAGCTAATGTCATAGGGGAACAAACTAGCTTGATATATAAGACAAATGCCTCAAAGAAAGCAGGAAGTTATCACTGGGTTATCTGTGGCAGAGCAGGAAAGAAGATGGGTCCACCACACCAGAATTAAGAATTCAGCAAGAATCTTAAATAAAGTTTTAAAAGTTGAGTGTGGGATAGTGAGAGAATATCAGAGCTCTGAGAGCGGGAGACATAGGCCCCCACTTTCAGGTTCTTCTCCATAGACCTCCACTGGTTGCTCATAAGAAACATCAGGGGTAGGATGGGAGACTGCAGAAAGCCTCTCTCAGTGGTGTAGGCCTTTAGGGGCACAGCTGCTGATACAGAAATGGCCAAAGCCCTGATGGGACCCTACTCCCTCACAGAATAAAAACTTTAAGCCACTGGGTGAAGTGCAGCAAACCTTGTTGCCCCCAAGACATAGGTAAAGATCTACTGTAGCTAGAGGAAAGGAAAAGGGAAGGACAGGAAACCTTCCTAGGTTCAGACCATTTAAAGCCCTATATTAATACTAATGGGAAGGGCAGGATCACTGAAAAAGCTTCACCTTCCAAGATCTAGGGATATAGGGCCTGTCTAAGACTGAGGCTGGCCCCAGACACCTCCTGCCCTCCCACTCATCAGGTCACCAAGACCCAGGTAATAATAAAAGTCTGCTACTAAGGGAAAGGCAAGAGCATAGAGAGAGTGCCTCTCCATAGTATAAGCACATAAAGAAAGGCCTAAAGGCAAGGGTGGTGCGGGAATACTGAGAAAAATTATCTGGAAAACCAGTGCCTACTGGAAGCACAAGGTAACACTAGAGAAATTTGAAGTCATTGATACATTTTAGGTAAAGACAGCAACACCACCACCTAAACACCAGAACAAATCCTAACTAGCTGGCCTCAATTCCCCTATACCAATGACCTATAAGGAAAGTAACATGTCTACTCCCAGGAATTACATATTTACCTCAGTTTCTACTATCCTACATATAACATCTGACATTCAGCCAAATATTATATGCAAAACAGCAAGAATAAATAATCCACTGTCAAGAGACAAAACAATCAACAGATCCAGATTCAGTTGATTTAGTTGTTTTAACTGTCAAACAAAGAGTTTAAAATAACAATGATTAGTATGTTAAAGAGGGTAGTGGAAAATGTAAACAACAGGTATAAACATGTGGGGAATTTCAGCAGAGATGAAAACTCTTTCAAATTCAAATGGACAATCTAGAAATAAAAAGAAAACATTAACTGAGATAAAGATTGCCTTCAATGGGTTCATCAGTAGATCTGACAGAGCCAGGGTAGAGGTTAAAATGAGTGACCTTGAAGATAGGTTAATAGAAATTATCCCAACTGAAACACAAAGCAAAATAATGACTGAAAACAGGCATACATACAGGGATGGAAAATTGTAGTATTTTCTATCACAGTCTCTGTCCTGATAATAAATTATTTACATTATCACACCAGGCAAAATCTATTCACCCCCATTCCAAGACCTCCAAACATTCATCCCAAATTAAAACATTAGGCTCAAATCCAAGACCTTAAGACTTCTATATCAGATTCAAATATGGCTGAGGCTCCTCGGGTGTAGATTCTCAGTTTTTTTTTTTTATCCAGAGACCTGTGAACTAAATGACAAGTTATATGACCACTCCCCTAACCCAACACACACATACTCACACATGTGCATACACATAAATATAAATACAATAGTGAGATAGGGACAGGATAACTGTAACAGATACTTCCATTCAAAAAGGGAAGG
>NW_011478838.1:0-521 GCF_000754665.1 Bison bison bison | reverse complement strand
CCCAACAGGAAATTTCAGATTGTGACTGAGTGCTTGTTTGAAGCTGAAGACTTTTCCACACTGATTGCTGTCACAGAATTTCACTCCAGTATGTGTATTTTCATGTTTAGTATAAGAAGAGCTCTGGGTGAAAACTTGACTGTGTCCAATAATTTTATCAAAGTTATTTGTTGCATTGCTTTCACTATGAATATGTACATCTAAATTATGCTTTAAATTCTTTCCAAATGAGTTACGTTTATGGGGTCTTTTCTGTGAAGGAATACAATTTGGGCCTGGATGAATAAATTTTCCACTGTTTTTATATTCATAATCCCACTCTGTATTCAATATTTTCTTATTGATGAAAGCAGCATGACTCAAAGGTTTGTTCTGCTTTTCCTGGTAGCTTTTTATCTGTTCAGCATCTTGCCACAGTACTTCTAAAATGGAATACAATGAATCATCTTTTGCATCTTCACCTTCCATTTCACCATGAAATGAAACTTTTCCAGAAATTCTTTTTTGTAAGGTTTTAATCC
>NW_011478837.1:19376-20132 GCF_000754665.1 Bison bison bison | reverse complement strand
AGTTCCTGCCTCGAGTTCACAAGGTAGTGAGACATACAAGAAACTAAACAAAATGACAGTATTGATTAACAGAAGATGCCACCAGGCCAGCACAGAGCCTCTGGCCCCTGGCTTGGGGTGAGGGTAGCCAGGGGAAGCCTTCTTGGGGAGCCAGAGCAGGACAAAAGTGTTTTAATTATTCATTCTATTAAAAACTCAGAGCCTGTTCTAAAACCTGGCCTCCTAAATCTATCGTTATCAGTTTGAACTTGCACACCTCACAGTTCTCAAAAGGTTTTTCCACAGTAGCAAGTCTCTTGAGCATTAGTATTTATTAATACTTAGGTTTGCTATGTCTGTCTTTCTGATACCTGTTTAGTTTCTTTGTGTGTAGTCATCCTCCTTGAGGTTTCCTCAAAAGCTGAATCTTGTCTTGTGTGTGTGTGTGTGTTTAGATATTAATAGCTTTGGGATCTCATAGAAGTTTTTGGTCTCTCTCCAAAATGGTACTGGCGTAAACCAGTTTGTGAATACTCCTCTTATCAGGTAGTATTTAGTGACTTCATTTAAGAATGTCCAAATCTCAACATCCTGCTTCCTCACGATGTTACTGATGAAACTCAGTACTGTCCTGTTTCTGTGTGTGGAGAAAAGCCTTCAGTCAGAGGCTAGACTATGTGACGTTCACCAGTGTGAGTGGGGCATCGAGGGTATCAGCTTATTTCCAAGGAGTAGATGGTCTACCTAATGGCAGCAGGACTCCTTAGTCATTGTGAC
>NW_011478837.1:14307-15684 GCF_000754665.1 Bison bison bison | reverse complement strand
GGGTGAGTGGAAGCCCTTAAAAGGCTTTTGATGTGAGTTAGCACAGTTCCAATCAAAATCCAAACAGGCCATGTGTGTGTATGAGTGTGTGTATGTAGAAAATTCACAAGGTTATTCTAAAGTTTATATGGAAAAGCCAAGGACCTTGAATAGCCAAAACAGTTTTGAAAAGATCAGAATGGAGGACTACCTGATTTTAAGACCTACTGTAAAGCTACAGTGGGGCTGCCCTGGTGGCTCAGACGGTAAGGAATCTGCCTACAGTGTGGGAGACCCGGGTTCAGTCCCTGGATTGGGAAGATCCAGGGATTGGAGAAGGGCATGGCAACCCACTCCAGTATTCTTGCCTGGAGAATTCCATGGACAGTGGAGCCTGGTGGGCTACAGTCCATGGGGTCTCAGAGAGTCAGACATGACTGAGCGACTAACACACACACAAAGCAACAATGATCAAGACAGTGTGCTATTAGTAAGTAGATAGACAAAGATTAATGGAGTAGAGTCCAGATATGAAGCCACATGTTTATGCCCAAGTAATATTTGACAAAGGTGCCAAGGCAATTCTGTGAGGAAATTGAGGAAATCTTCCAACAAATCCTGCTGGAGCAATTAGATATCCAGGCACTGACCACCCAGCAGTCTTTCCTACCTCCATCTCCCACACACAGCTTCTTCTGTCTTCAGGCTGCTCTCACTGCTTCAGCCCCAACCTCAGCTCTCTGCCCTCACTCAATACTTTCCCTTTGCTAAAGTGTCTTTTCTCTTTCTCTTATTCAGATATTTGTATTTTAAGATCCAGTGTATGTCTTCCTTCTTCCATATTTTGTGACTATTCAACTTTTTCCTTGTGTCATTGTCTGAACTGCTTCAGCATTCCACCAACTCTGATATGCTCCATATGTTTTAAATTGTGTGGTTCAATTTCATGTGGGGTCGCATAGAGTCGAACACGACTCAAGTGACTTAGCAGCAGCACGCAGTGCTGATAGTGTCCCAAATTCTATTCTAAGAATTTCATAAATGTTAATTCATTTAGTCTTCATAACACCTCTATGAAGTAGACATTGCTACTGCGGCTGCTAAGTCACTTCAGTCGTGTCCGACTCTGTGCGACCCCATAGACGGCAGCCCACCAGGCTTCCCCGTCCCTGGGATTCTCCAGGCAAGAACACTGGAGTGGGTTGCCATTTCCTTCTGCAATGCATGAAAGCGAAAAGTGAAAGTCAAGTCGCTCAGTCGTGTCCGACTCTAGCGACCCCATGGACTGCAGCGTATCAGGCTCCTCCGTCCATGGGATTTTCTAGGCAAAAGTACTGGAGTGGGGTGCCATTGCCTTCTCCGGTGAAGTAGACATTATTATTATCTTATTTTACAGAT
>NW_011478837.1:9744-11173 GCF_000754665.1 Bison bison bison | reverse complement strand
CATGAGTTTGAGTAAACTCTGGGAGTTGGTGATGGACAGGGAGGCCTGGCATGCTGCGATTCATGGGGTCGCAAAGAGTCGGACATGACTGAGTGACTGAACTGAACTGGTAGTAATTTGGTTCTAAGAAAGGGCAAACTCTGGCTTGGCTAGTTTTGTTCACTACTGTGTCAGTTTGTGTCTTGAAGAAACTGACAATAAATAAATCTTGTTGAACGAGGAGGTAAGTGAATGAATGATAAATTGTTTTCCTTGGGCCAATACCACATACCAACTTATTTCCAACTTTAGGGCTCCTGGAATTGGTATAGTCTGTGCTCACTTTGTTTATGAAACAAAAAATAGAAAAAAAAAAACACATGGAAAAACAAAGCAATGTCTTATATTTAGGCCTTAATAAAATTGCCAATGTCAGTTTTTATTTACTACTGCTTTAGCCAGTAGAGAAACAAGTGCAATTAATCGTTTTAACTGATAGGCCTTACATTGAACTTTTTTGTTTTGTTTTCTGTTTTATGCCTTAAGAAAAAATAGCTATATTGATGTGTAGTTCACATACCATGCAATTCATCCATTGAAGGTGTGGGGAGCAGCAGGAATTTACAGACAGTAGTAGAAAGAGACTTGTCTGGACTTAGAAATTCCTTTCATATGAGAAGCAAGAAGCATGGGGAAAGGGGGAGGCATGCTGACTTACTAAGCACTTCCGTGCTGAGTACTTCAGAAAAAATTGTAGTACAGAAAACTTCACTTTTGTGCAAATCAATCTAGAAAATGAGTTTGGCTGTGTTTGCAGTATTTGACCAAGTTTAAACTGGCACCTACCATGTGTGTTAGATATCACACAACTTCCCTAAGTTCTGATTTGCTAGAAGGGATCTGTCTTCAACAGCTCATTATACTCATAGCTAAGATTTATTACAACAAAGGAAAGATGTGTATTCTTCAGAGAGGTCCCGTATGCACTTCCCAGTCCTTCCTCTTCCAGGGCCACACAAGGTGTGTTTTCTCTTTGGCATTGAACTACAGGGATGTGTGTGTGATGTCTCTGCCCAGGGAAGCCCTGTTCTATTTTCAGGGTCTGAGGCTTTGCTGTGGGTGGCCGGTCATGTAGGCACATTCTGCTAGCAACTCGTCATGGCACCTGAAATTCAGGCCCTTCAACAGTGAAACCAGGTGTACATCATCAGTGTTGATGTTTGTGCAAAGCAACCCTTTCTTAGCTCCTGGCTAAGCTGGCATAATTCATTTCTCCAGGTGTGTGTAACAGAATCGCCTATCACCAGCTTAAAGAACACTCCCAAAGGCTGCATTCCCAGGGGTTAGTCAGCAGTCAGTCGTGGTGTAGTTCTTTTGGAGACATGCCAGTAATACAACAAGACGTGCTGTGTTATCTCTTCTACGTGACTGACGTAGAAGCTTATGATTA
>NW_011478837.1:8839-9644 GCF_000754665.1 Bison bison bison | reverse complement strand
TGAATTTCTTATGTTATCTCCCATGTCTAAGTTATTACTAAATAATAAAATGACATAACATCCTATATTTCTATAGCACTATCACCATGGTACTCCATGTAATGAAATTATTTTGGTCTGTTTTAGGTCACAATGTTTCTTCATTTTAATAATGAGTGTTTATAATTTCAAACTATCTGACATGTTAACTGATTTTAATGAATTAGATCTATATTTTTATATATAAAAAACCCTTCTAAATATTGGTCCTCAAATTTCTTTGGCATTAAAAACAAGACCTATGAGCCTCTTTTCTATGGATTTGCTTGATTCTGTACTCTGACCAATTCTGATCTTGTCCTGATAATTTGCTTTTATCATTTTAGTACATAAGTCATAGGTTCTCATTGTAGAAATAGGATTGATGATTTGATGGAAAAGGAGGAGAGTTCAGTATGGGATATGCTTTCCTTCAGTGGGACTTTTTTTAGGATCCCCAATTTCTCCTTTTCCTGGCCTCATTGGCAACTTTCTCTACCTTAATTAAAATATTTTAAGTGCTGAACTCTATTATAGCTACATCTATTCTAGTAGTAACAGCAAAAGTATGATCTTGGTTTTCCATCCTGTTGATGGTTTTTTTAACAATAAAAGCACCTAGCGGAAAACAGTTTTATGGACCCTCTTAGATATCTAAGTATTTGTTATACATTTACTTCTTATTCCGTGCACCTCAGATTCAGGTTTAGAAAATGCTTATTGTCCCATCTTAGTGCCCCCCAGGTTTACCAATGACTTGGTAGTAGTCCCACTTCATGGGAAATAG
>NW_011478837.1:6109-6912 GCF_000754665.1 Bison bison bison | reverse complement strand
TGAAGGTTTGGGCTTCTACCTGAATCTGAAACTCTTGCTTCTGTAACTGCAGCAGGAGAGGCAATGTGTTGCACTGTGGAGAAGCACACAAATGCAGTAGACACTGTGCTTCCTAAGGCAGGGGCCCGGAAGCATGTGTGTCTAAAAGGACACTTACATCACCACTTGTTTATCCTGTTCTTGTGCTTTTCCATTTCTCAAGACTATATGAGCTAATACTTAACTAAATTATTGGAGTTCATTTGGAATCACTTCAGAACTACTAATATCGCATAGGATGGATAAACAGCAAGGTCATATTTTATATTCAGTATCCTATAATAAACCATAATGGAAAAGAATATGAAAAGAATATATCTATATGTATAACTGAGTCACTTTGCTATATAGCAGTAATTAGCACAACATTGTAAATCAACTATACGTCAATAAAATTTTTTTTAATTTAAATAATATAGAGGAAAGGCTTTTACCCTCCTCTGATTATTATTGCACTTCCTAATAAATGAGCTTTGTGCTGTGCTGTGCTTAGTAGCTCAGTCTTGTCCAAGTCTTTGCAATCCCATGGACTGTAGCCTACCAGGCTCCTCTGTCCTTGGGGATTCTCCAGGCAAGAATACTGGAGTGGGTGGTGATGCCCTCCTCCAGGGGATCTTCCCAACCCAGAGATCGAACCCAGGTCTCCTGCGTTGCAGGTGGATGCTTTACCATCTGAGGCACCAGGGAAGCCCAGGAACACTGGAGTGGGTAGCCTGTCCCTTTTCCAGTGGATCTTCCCAACCCAGGAATCAAACCGGGGTCTC
>NW_011478837.1:3244-6009 GCF_000754665.1 Bison bison bison | reverse complement strand
GTATTCCATATTTATTTAAAATTGACATTAATTTTTCTGAAATACTTAATTTGAAGACGCTCCTTGTTAATAGTCTTTTCTACTTGTCATTGGTAATTCTTTTCTTTGATAGTCACAATATCTACCTTGGTGATTTCTTTGTGATTTTTATGTCTGTTATAATAATTCATTAAAGGGGGTTAAGATTGTAAATTACAGATAAGAATACAGAGTTAGAACCTTAATGATAATGTCCCTTTTGGCTTCTGAATTTTGTTTTTGGTATGACATGTGACTTCTTAGGATGCTGGTCAATATAATTAAAATATACTGTCTATTAATATGCTTACATTGATGCTCCCAGATTTGTTCAGCATTAGATTTATTTTAGATGAGTAGTATAGAGGTAATGCAGTTAGGTAGTGAATAATTATGATAGTTTTTAGTAAAAAGAAACAGTTTTTGAAGTCACCACTTAATCTTCAGTAACCCAAAGCTAGAAGTGTTCTAGACAAATTTTTAAATAACATCTAATTCTTAGATGTTAATGCTTAAATGTTGCAAGATGATTAAGCTGTATATTATCTTTAGATTTTCCTCTCTTACATCACTTTTCCTTGATTTCCTGTTCTAGTCCTAGTCATGCTTATAAAGCTATGGTTTCCCAGAATTGCAATTTCCAGATGGAATATTTTCAAAGTGAGAAATATTTTTTCCAGGTCCTCCACTCTAAATTTGGAAATAATTCTGAAGTTTAAGATCTTTTTTAAACTTCTGCTGATAAAGTGAATTTTTATATAATTTCTGAAAGATTTATTTTAGGGATTAAACTTTAATCTTTATAAATTATCTGAAAATTTATTCTGTAGGCAGAAATGCAGTTTATTCTTGTGTCATGTATTTTTTCTGGTTTATACAAAGATTATAGAAATAATTAATTTATTAGGTTATTGAAGGTTATTCTAAAGGATGCAATGTTGACTATATAATAATGTGTCATTAAACCACATATTATAAAATATTTTCAAGATAATCTTTTAATTATACTTAAAATTTAAAAAGTGCACATAAGTACACATAAGTAATGTATTATAGTATAATAGACATTTAGCTGTCTGTGAACTTTGTTTTGAAGTTAAAAACCATATTGCCAGAAACTGATTGTTTTCTCCAGATTTTTTTGGAGACTTTCGAATCTCACAGACCGTTAAAGTTTTTATATTTTAAGTTTTTTATTTTGTAAGAGAATATGAAGACCTAGAGAAGATTGCCAACTTCCAGTTTGCATTTGGCTAAATATGGACATTGCAAGAAAAATGCAATCTGTTTTCACCATTATATCATAAAGTAAGGGTCATTTTCAAAACAAAAATTTTAAAGCTCTTAATTTTATAGTAAAAGACATCCCCTTAAATTGTATAAATTTATCTGTATGGAAAATTCACTACTTCGCCTATTTTTTAAAATTTATCCATGGACCTTTAAAGGCTTTATTATGAGCCAGTCCTGTGAGAAACCTGTGTTCTGAAGCAGTATGGATAGAACTATTAAATATTTAGTCCTAATTGATAAAGAAATGGACCTAAAGAGTGTATGATCATCAGTTTGAGTAAGTACTAAGTTTAATACCTAAGAGTTATTGGATACTTTGCAAGACCATAAAGCCAAGAATAGCTAATCATCTGTTCTAAATGGTTCTCTTAACTAAAGGGAAGGGCTTGGATTAGATGATTCTCTGGGGGCCCTCCCCAGCTTTGTTTTTTCTTGTGTCTATAATTCTGATCTTAAAGTCTATTTAGATCAGACTTTATTGATCTTAAAGTCAATAGAATACTTTAAAGATAATTTTAATTAGTTCATTGTTGATAAATTTATTTAAAACTTGATATTTTGATATAACTACGATAGATTACACAATACAGCTACTGGTTGTAACGATAGTCAGGGAAACAATGGATTGCTGTAGAGAAAGTATCAGACTGGAACTGGGACAAACTAAGTGAGACCAAGTGATCCATGTCATTTTGTATGTCATCCATAGCAGTTATCAGAAGATAAGAAAGGCTTGGTTATTAGATTGGGTCCAGAATGAAGTCTGGGCCCCAAAGAAAATAAGAACTTAACTTCTCCAGATTATATTTAGACAAACTTAAGATCTCTACAGGGCTACACAAGTATCTAGTTGTGAAATGAAATGTAGTCTGTGAAATTAGAGTAATATTTATCTGAAGCCAACTAATCAAATCTGTTTTCCTAAGACAGTAATATTTATTAACATTGAATTACATTGTTAAAAATGTTACAAAGGTGGGATGACTAAAAATTATATTGATTTTTGTATATAATGTCGTTAGGTAAGAGTCTTCAGTCATTTAAAAATAATAGAAACTATTGTCATTGCTAATCATTCAAGCACACAAGGGAACAGAATAAGGACAAAACTTGTGTAACTTGATTCAGTGTGCCTGAACAGCCTAATTTCACAGGCTATTGTCAGACAGCCCAAGAAACTTGGAGTGATTGTTGGCCAGCTCGAGATAGACAGTTTTTTCACTTACCCAACATCCTCCTATTAAGCTGAACATTCAGAATTGGAGATATGCTATGTGATTATTAGTTTTACTAGAGATAGTGATTTTTACACTAAAATAAAGGTCTGTTTGCCATTGCCTCAGTGTGGCTTCTTATCCTTGACACACTGTGTTGTCTTTAAGAAAGAATATCTTTGTGTCTTATTCATGAAGTAAACATTAGAAAGAAAAATGTAAAACTATATGACAATAATT
>NW_011478837.1:0-396 GCF_000754665.1 Bison bison bison | reverse complement strand
TTGTTGATATGTATGACTTACGGTTGGGCCCTTAAGCTCAGTTTCTCTGTCCTACTGCCATTTTCCATCAACTCAAAATTGCCACTGATGGTTGTTGTGGTCTGGGTGCAGGCTGGAAAATTTCAAGATATGAGACAGAATGAGAGGAAAATAAAGTTTATTAGAGTGAGAGACACTGTTAGAACAGTGGGCCAGCTCAAGGAAGAACCAACGTTGAACAGGGGTCCTCAGTACACTTTTATACCCAGGCTACAAGGAGTGGGATAGGGATCTTGTGGGTCATTTGCTGATTGGATGAGGCATGTATACTGGATGGGAGAAGTGTATGGATGTGAGAGTTGGACTACAAAGAAAGAATTGATGCTTTTGAACTATGTATTGGAGAAGACTCTTGAG
>NW_011478836.1:9416-10036 GCF_000754665.1 Bison bison bison | reverse complement strand
ATCATATTTATTGTTGTTGGGTGTCTGTGTGTGTGTGGTGGGGGGTTGGGGTGGGCATGGCATGGGCGAAGAAAATACCAGCCTGATATAGAAATACAGCTGCATTTAAAGGAAGAGATGAGCTTGGAAATGAAAGGTACAGGGCCTCGCTATGGACAGGGAGAAGGTGCCAGTAATCACACTCTTCATAAGCTGCCAAGTGAGTACTCACACCTAGGCCAGGATCCCAAATTCTATGACCTTTCTACTCAATCTAATGCTTTCTTTCACTAGAAGGAAAATGGGGGAAAAAAAGTGGTTGCTAAAAGTCAGGGTATACATTTCAGCAGGGAGATGGTGGAATGTTCCGGATGTGGTCTAAGGGAAGAAATAAGACAGGTGCAGCATATAGGATATATGTGCAGAATATAGCATTTAGGTGCAGCGGCATATAAAGGAGTGGTGAAAGTAGGCAGTAGTTTAAAAAAATTAAAGTTATTACTGTGTATATTATCTGTTGAGCTGGATTCTAGTTTCAGCTCATACTCACTAGTTGTGTGGTTTTGGGCAGGGCTCATATCTTCTGAGCCTTTTCACAGTAGGGCTGAGAATCTCTTGTCAAAACAAGGAGTAAATGAGAT
>NW_011478836.1:4243-6280 GCF_000754665.1 Bison bison bison | reverse complement strand
CTACCCCAAATACACATAGCTATGATAATACTTTTTCCACATGCAAGCACCTTATGGTTTGCAAAAACATTTCTCATATTCAACATTATATATCTTATTGACAACAATCCTGGAAGGTATCAGTTGCTATTATCTAAGTTTTTACAGATGAGGAAACTGAGGCTTGGGGTTAACCAATTAATTTGCCTAAATTTATCAAACTAGTAAATGGCAAAACAGGCTAAAACCAGGTCTTCTAACTTCAGATTCAGTGATTTTTTATACTATCTCATGCTGCATTCCAAGTGGCACTTTCTTTCTCTCTTCTATATGCATACCAAAAAATCATGCTGCTATGTTGCTGTACATGTGCATATCTCTATATGCTGCAGATATGCATTCACATTTTCTGAATGAATAAAATGAATGGATGAATAATAATGTGAAATGGCTTAATGCATATATAAATGCATAAAGCCACCAGCAGAAGGTGTTGAGCAGCACTGTTATGGAGGCCTCAGTCAGTAATGAGGGGAAGGGTCTGTTCAAATCCCTGAGCCATCCTTCCCTCTGTTTCTTTTTCATTTACCTATGGGCTCCTTTTTCAGAACAAAGAAGCTTTCCATGATGGGCCAGTGATTTCAATTGGCCCGGGGAGATGAAAACTTTGATTCCCATACCTCAACACTTAGGATGTGGGGACTAGTGGAAAGAACACATTATTTCTATAATAGATTTCTTCTCTGTCTCTCCCACCAGGCAATGAGCTTTGTGAGAGTGAGGACTTCTTCCATCTTTTCATGGCTATATCCCTGGGGCCTAGTACAGTGCCTTGTGTATAGTAAGTGAATGCACACACACATACACGTTTAATGAATGAATTTTTAAAAATGGATTAGATGAATAATAAAATCAAATGACTTAATTTCAAGTCCTTATCTGCAATGTGATCATGGTCAAGTGCTGTAACTTCTTTGAATTTCAGTTACCTTATCTGTCAAATAATGATTGATATCTACTTTGTCTACCTAAGTCTACCTAAGTTTTTCTTAAGCATGAATAAAATAATGATTTGAAAACAACCCCATTTTCCCTTAAGATTTGTGTGTGTGTGTGTGTGTGTGTTCTGTGCTGTGCTTAGTTGCTGAGTCGTGTTTGACTCTTTTTACAACCCCATTGACTGTAGCCCACCAGGGTCCTCTGTCCGTGGGGATTCTCCAGGCTAGAACACTGGAATGGGTTGTCATGTTCTCCTCCAGGGGATCTTCCCAACCCAGGGATTGAACCCAGGTCTCCCGCATCACAGGTGGATTCTTTACCATCTGAGCCACCTTAACACACTGGTTTCATAGACTTTCAGAGTATATGAATCTCCTCTTTTACCTTGCATAGTGTGAGGTCATCCAACTTTGCTCACACATTCCCAAATATGACTTCAGTACTCACTGAGTGGCCCTCAACAGTTTTAGCTAGACATAACCATAAGAACCTTCTTCATTGTGTCACATCATAGCTTTCTCTAAGTTATGCCCTTTGGGGCCATAAGGGGCCCATCTGTTCCTTATTTCTTAAGGTGGGCACTTAGCTGTCCAAAGACATAGATAACATCCTCCTGAATTTTCCCAAGGTCCATCAACCTCACATCTTCCAACTATTCTTCATGTGTCCTGGTCCCAGCTCCCTCCCCAGCTAGCTCACATGGATATACATAACCCTGTGTGTGTGTATCTCCGCCTTAAACAGGGATGCATGGAAGGATACTCTCCTCAGATGGGTTCTGGGCAGGGAAGCAAAAGGCAGGACTGTCCATTTCCCCCTAAACATTAGCCTTATGAGTCTGAATTAAGTCTCCTGGTAACTACTGCTCACAGCTAACATTCATGTAGTTTATTAAAAGTAAAACCTCAGAGGTCTTTTTAGCCTCACTGCTGCTAAGTCACATCTTTACCATCTTTTCCTCATGAGGTTGATTATTTGGACCCAAGCACAACAAACTGTGGAAAATTCTTAAAGAGATGGGAATACCAGACCACCTGACCTGCCTCCTGAGAAATCTAT
>NW_011478836.1:541-1525 GCF_000754665.1 Bison bison bison | reverse complement strand
CTATCTGAGGTTATTGATATTTCTCCCAGCAATCTTGATTCCAGCTTGTGCTTCATTCAGTGGGGCATTTTGCATGATGTACTCTGCATATAAGTTAAATAAGCAGGGTGACATATCTAGAAACATACAGATATTTAAATTCATAAATAGTATCATACTATTTATATCTTTCTGTGATTTCAGAGTAAATAATAATAATAAAACCTCTTTTCAGAGTAGTTCCTGCTTTTAAATGCTGAATAACATCTTGTTGTACAGATGTACCATGTATATAATCAGTCTCATAGTAATGGATTATTATAGTATTACAGTAAATGTCCTTATAGATTCCTCTTTGTGAACAATAGTGTTTCCCTAAGATAGAGTGGTCGTAAAGCATGCACACCTCCTCCACACACACAGAGCTGTGAATGAGTGGAGAAGGAGTAACAAGATAGGAATAGGAGGCTCTGTTCATTGGTCTTATCTCTTAACAGGAGAACTTGAGGCAACATAAGGGGAAACTTAGGTCTTTAGAGAATCTGAACATAATAGCAGTTGATAGGCTTGTACGGCTGGAAATAGAACAGCAGATCTCTCTCTTTAGCTGAGCAATCTATCCTGAGCTTCAAAGATGTCCTGGAAGTATGCTGTGCTACTTCCTCATGGAACACAAAGTGTGATCCCTTTCTGGGAACAACTACAGCCAAGCCTGGAATGGAGGAAAAAAGAGAAAAAGCAGCAGCTGACAAGACAAAGCAGGGTGTGGGATGGAGGCCAGATAAGCACTGCAGACTCAGGCACTACAAGAGCTAGGGGGAGGCAGAGAGCACAAGGTGGGCAGGAAAGATCAAGGGAGGGCTTTGTGCAGAGACAAGAGCAAGCACACAGGGCTGTGTGTATGCAGTGAGACTAGCCTAGCTTGAGGAGTAGAGCTTTACTGAGGAGCTGTGGGAGCAAGAGAAGCCTGCAAAGGTTAGGGTGTGTGTATGTTGGGTGGAGAGG
>NW_011478836.1:0-441 GCF_000754665.1 Bison bison bison | reverse complement strand
AGGGCACTGGCAGTGGAGATGGGGAGAGAGAAGCTGTGAAGAACAGACAGACAGACAGCAGGGCTTGGTGACCAGATGGTAGGGGGCAGGCAGAGGAAAGTTAAAGATGATGACATCATGCACACAAAGGACAGTGCTAACAGAAAAACCACCAACAGATACAGAGCCACTGGGAAGGAGAGCTCCTGGGGAGGAAGAGGGTGAGTATCCCTTGCAGAGCCTCACAGAGAACCAGGCACCTAGCAGACACCTGATCATTGCTGGAGGCATGGGAAGGATGCACAGATGAATAGTTTCCTTCTAAGTGTATCGAGTGTGAATTGTAGGTTGTTCATGGAAGGAAGGGTCATGTGCTCAGTGGGCTGTTTTCTCTCTGGGGCCCATAGGCAGACCAGCCACATAGGTGTGGTTGCTGGTCACTGGCTGCTGGGGACAGGGCTG
>NW_011478835.1:18539-20275 GCF_000754665.1 Bison bison bison | reverse complement strand
GGGAAATCCCAGGGACAGGAGCTTGGTGACTTAGTGACTAAACAACAATAATCATTTGAAATAGAAACAAAACATTATTGTAAAAATAAATTACTCAATACTCATGTTACTTTTCTTACTGAAAACTTCATCTTCAATGTAAAATCTTATAGAAACTAGCTAATGTGATACTGGTGATGATACAAACATCCTTACCTTGTGCTGGTATCTAGTGTCAAATGCATGTTTTATCAAAAGATTCTTTATGACAGAGATAGCTGTATATCTGATCTCATAATTGTCTTGAAGAGCAATGGAGGTTTCCCTCAGAAGCAGACCAACCAGGAAGTGATGCTTGCAATACTCATCTGATAAACTGTATTCAAGATTTGAATCTGCAGTACAATGAAATTTAAAACTCATTTATAAAAATATTCAAAGATCACTTTAACATTAAAGTACTATATTACTTAGTAATATGTGATCATGCTAGCAAGAGCTATATTTTTATTGTAAACAAATATGAACAATATTTTATCATATAGAATAAGCATGCAAAATTTTACAAGATACAAGCACTCGTCATTGGGGCCAGATGATAGCCTTAATGACAATTTCAGTTGGTAAAGTAGTTCCTAGAATTCTTTTTTTTTCTAGATGCTTTTCAAATCTTAGGATAAAACCTAGAATGAAAGAATACTAGATTTGGCAATGTTTTAACACATTTCTTCGTATCTGAAGAGATTTAGTTACAACTAAAAAATGGAGTACTTGTAAACAACACTTGATTCACTCATCTGTTTATATTTGTGGAGCAGAAAGAGAAACTAGACAACTGCATCATTATAACAGTATAAACTATTGAATGTTTTACTAAATGTTACATATTGGCCCCAATTCAATGGAGTACAAGAATGGTAAGAAAAACATCCTCATCTCACTCAAATTCATTACACAAATACAAATCTTTTATTTCATAAAATTACCACTTCCAGCTATTTTCTTCACTTCCTTTTAGATCCTCCATCCACTTTAAATCCCAGTTGCTAATATCCTGGTTGGGACTTGCCTTATAACTACTCAGAAGGAATTGTGACTGAGTACAGACATTTCTACAGGAAACTTCTGCTATCTTTATTTCCTTTCCCCTACCCTTTAATTTTAGTGAGGCCACAAAGCTGAAGGATATGTTTTCTGTTTCTTGTCTAGTCTCTTTAAAACTTAATAGGATGCTATATATTCAACTAGGATTTAATAAATGCTAAATCAGATTTAATCCTCAATCCTCACCCCTCCCTTTCCCTGAATTCCTCAAGCTATCAATAAATGATGGGGAAAGTATCTGAGCTATACATGCTCAGACTCTATTATACTAAGGGAATGGTTGAATAGGGGTGGTTGGGTTTTTTAATATTTTTCTCCATTTTCACAGGCAGCCATTCAATCACTAAAACCACTGCTCAGCAGTGGTCTCTACTCCCCGAGAGACCAAGACAGCTGGTGTTCTTTCTGCCATTGCTCATGGTCTTTTGTGAATTACAATCACTTACTATGTACAAGGGTCAGTACAGACTAACTCAGGTTGCCTTATCTGGGTCGACTGTACAATGGCAGTACGGTTTTTTCACTTGAGGGATTTGAATAAGACCAATAAGGTAGTTTCATCCACACCTTCAAAAACTGTGGCCAAGAAGTCATTAAACAGGGTCAGAGAGAAGGGAGGCGAGCTTGGGAGAGATGACATACACTTAAAAAAA
>NW_011478835.1:13061-15020 GCF_000754665.1 Bison bison bison | reverse complement strand
TTGTGGTTTAGATGGTAAAAAATATGCCTGCAATGCAGGAGACCTGGGTTTGATCCCTGGGTTAGGAAGATCCTCTGGAGGAGGGCATGGCAACCCACTCTAGTATTCTTGCCTGGGGAATGCCCACGGACAGAGGATTCTGGGGGGCTGCAGTCCATGGGGTTGCAAAAAGTCAGACACGAGTGAGCGACTAAGCACATGCATATGTGTAGGTATATCTCTGAGTTCTCAGTTTTGTTCTCTTGACCTGTGTATCTGTTCTTATGCTAGTACCATGCTGTCTTGATTAATATATCTTTAGTATAGTTTGAAATCAGTGAGCATGAAACCCCTAGTTTTGTTCTTCCTATTTTTGGCTATTCAGCATCTTTTGTGGTTTCATACCAATTTTAGAATTATTTGTTCTATTAATAGCTCTGTGAAATATGCCACTGGAATTTTGATAGGGAATACACTGAATCTGTAAACCACTTTGGGTAGTATGAGCATTTTAACAATATTAATTCTTCCAATCCATGAATATGGAATATTTCATTTGTGACTTCTTCAGTTTCTTTCATCAATGTCTTATAGTTTCAGTGTACAGGTCTTTCACCTCCTTGGTTAAATTTATTCCTAGGTATTTTATTCTTTTGGATGCAATTGTAAATGGAATTGTTTTCTTAATCTTGTTGATAGTTTGTTATTAGTATATATAAATGTCACAGATTTCTGTATGCTGATTTTGTATCCTACAACATTACTGAATTCATTTATTAGTTTGAACAAAGTTTTGGTATAGTCTTTAGGGTTTTCAATATATATTATCACATCATCTGCAACTAGTGACAGTTTTATTTCCTCCTTTCCAATTTGAATGCCCTCTCATTCTTTTTCTTGACTAATTTCAGTGGCTAGCACTTCCAATACTATGTTGAATAAAAGTGGTGAGAGTGGGCATGCTTGTCTTATTCCTGATCTTAGAGGAAAAGAGCTCAATTTTTTCACTGTTGAGTATGATGCTAGCTATGGGTTTATCATATATAGACTTTATTATGTTGAGGTATGTTCCCTCTAGACCCACTGTTCAGAGAGTCTCTTATCATAAATGGATGTCAAATTTTGTCAAAAGTGTTTTAAGCATCTAAATTTCTTTGTACTTCTGGAGTTTGAAAATACAACTAAAGGTATATATATACAGCATATTCCAGGAACACACACATTACATCTATTAAGATGATTGTATTATTTTCATCCTTCATTTTATTAATGTGATGAATCAGGTTTATTTGTGGATGATGAACCATCATCGTATCCCTGAAATAAATCCAACTTGACCGTGTTGTGTCATACTTTTAATTATTGTATTATTATTATGTATTATTATATTATTATTGTATTATCATATTCAATTTGCTAATAGTTTATTGAGGATTTTTGCATGTTCATCAAAGATATTGGCATGTGATTTTCTTTTTTGTGGTGTGGGAAATTTTATCTTGATACCAACATTCCCTACAAGGTAAGGTTGTGCTTTCTGTGCCAGCCTGTTCAGCACCATGCAAACAATGTGATTTATGGTGAGCTTCCCTGTCTTTCCTTTCCAGGACTCTGGAATTATGACCAGCCTCCAACACACAACTAGCCCCAATAAAAATCCTAAGTTCTGAGTCTCAAACAGGCTTCCCTAAAGAGAAATATTGCACATAATGTGGCTCAGTTTTCACTGCTGGAGAGAGGATGTGCTCTGCGTGCCCCTTAACATGAGGGAGGGTGCTCAGGAAGCATGCACGTAGATTGCCAAGGACTCCACTTAATGTCTTTCCCCCTTAGTGATCCAGCTGAGCGTCCTTACTGTGTCACTGTAATGAATCTTAGCCATGACTATGACTATATGGGACCCTCAAAACCCTATCCGTTATTCTCTGCTCTGAGGTACAACTACACTCAAAGTACCTATAGCAAAACAGCAGCTCCAAA
>NW_011478835.1:10616-10795 GCF_000754665.1 Bison bison bison | reverse complement strand
TGATTATATCTTTGATTATATCCTTTGCAGCCAAAGATGGAGAAGCTCTATACAGTCAGCAAAAACACGACTCAGGGTGGATTGTGGCTCAGATCATGAACTCCTTATTGCCAAATTTAGACTTAAATTGAAGAAAGTGGGGAAAACCACTAGACCATTCAGGTATGACCTAAATCAAA
>NW_011478835.1:9402-10516 GCF_000754665.1 Bison bison bison | reverse complement strand
CTCTGCTCATGAATCCTCTACCTACAACACTCTCATCCCCGTTTTGGGGAACTGTTCTTCTAGTCTCTGTTCATATTACCTGGTCATAATCCCTCCTTTTCTTGTTTTCCTATTGTATTTTGTTGTTTATATTTTCAGTATAATAGTCATCACACTTTATCATGTATATGTATTGGAATATAATTATAGAGACAGCCTTTCTCATCTTTGGACGCTCACACAGAAGACAGACAAATGTTTGTTGACTTGTAATGAGGTCAATACTGCTATTAAATCAACTATGTTCTACTCCCTAACGTAGCAAATTTCAAGTTTTAACTCCATGAAAGAAACTGAGATCTTATATTTCAGATAGTCTCACCTTTACTTTAAAAAGATATGTGGTTGGTTTTTAAACACAAAAGGGCTAATGTAATAGTGTTAAAACTTTATTTTAATTCTGGCAGAGAGGTCTTACATCAGAAAATCACACTGTAGAGATCTGAAACCCAGTGTGAATTTTCAATAAAAAAAAAAGGGTATGTTAGATATTAAAATTGCTTGGCTAGATTGTTGAGTGCAGGTTCTTAAAATAAGGTTGAGACATGATGAAGGGGTCTGAGAAGATGGGGAGTGGGAAGAAGTAAGAACTAAGTGCATCACAAGTCTAGGCCCCGTCTCTGCAATAAATCAAATATTGCTATTACCCACTTTCTAGAACAATTGCATTCCAGCATTGCCCCTTACATACAGAGAATGACAAAACAGAGCAGCGAGAAATGTACTATCTTAACAGTTTGTGGCACGTCTCAAAATAATCTTACTGACCTAAATTAACAATTCTCATTTACATGTATTAGCAACAAGTAGATGGTGCTTATATTAGCAACATGTAGAATGTGCTTTTAGTTCAAGAGTTACAAACTCAAAGGCCAACAGGGTCAGAGAAATTATTTAAATGTATAGAGTGTCAGGGGTTCTATTAAGGAGTGGTACAGACCATGGTAACCTAGAAGGTAAATGCCCCACCTAAAGGTCAAAGCAAACACCCTCTTCCAACAACACAAGAGAAGACTCTACACATGGACATCACCAGATGGTCAATACTGAAATCAGATTGATTATATCCTTTGCA
>NW_011478835.1:4031-7740 GCF_000754665.1 Bison bison bison | reverse complement strand
TGGGTGTTCATTGGAGGGACTGATACTGAAGCTGAAACTCCCAATACTTTGGCCACCTGATGCAGAAAGCTGACTCATTTGAAAAGACCCTGATGCTGGGAAAGATTGGGGGCAGGAGGAGAAGGGGATGACAGAGGATGAGATGGCTGGATGGCATCACTGACTCGGTGGACGTGAGTCTGAGTGAACTCCGGGAGTTTGTGATAGACAGGGAGGCCTGGCGTGCTGTGATTCACGCGGTCGCAAAGAGTTGGACACGACTGAGCGACTGAACTGAACTGAAAGGCATTCAAATGAATATATTTGAAAAACAGCATGCAAAAGCAGAAAGATGTTCCTCCTGGCTAAGCCTCCTTGGGGGCCTCTGATTTAATTAATTAGCCATTGGAGGTGGGGAATCAAACATGGCTATTTAACTGAACTGATGGATTAATTCAATGAGTAGTTCCTCCAGCAGCCCAGCTGAGTCTCTAGAAAGTGGGTAATTTTTTTTCCTTCGGCTTTAAAGACAATACCTGTGAAGAATAATTCCTTACCATGTTCTGGATGCCTTTAACTCACCTTCAAGAAGCTAGCCAAACTATAATTGACATTTCTGGACTCATCCGGAATCTCTGCATAGCGAATAGTCACGTGGGGAATTATTGCAAGAAGCAGTGAATGTAAGACATGATGATATGCCTCAGAAAACCTCTGGCCCCTTGGAAGCTTCAATTAAATTGGCAAAGAAAAAAAAGAGTTGTGAAAGGTCTAAATCAGTGTTGTATTTTCAAACACATACTATATATAAATGTGTTTTTAACCGCAGTATACTTTTTCTCCCAAATTAAAAAGACATGCCTAGTTAAATCTACACTTTAGATCATTACAGCACCTATTTGGACCTGTAATACTACAACTGACTGAAATCATGAACAAGAGTAGGTCATTCTGACCCAACTTTGGAATCATGTTCCTGAGATACAGACACATCCGTTTTTCATTCCATCTTTTTCCTGACACACAAAGTATACATGCATCCGTGCATTTTTAATTTCAGTAAACCTGTTCTGTGGAAATATTGATAAAAATGTAAATATGAAGTGATTATTTTTTACTTCACAAGGTCTTAGCTTTCAATGCCTATAGCTAAAATTTCTTTGTACTTCTGAAGGAGTTTCAAAATACAACTAAAGGTATATATACAGCATATTCCAGGAACACATGCATTATATAAAGAGATTTTGGTTTTTGTCTTTTTTACATAAAATGTTTTTAACTTTGTACATGCCTTCAATCTTTCTAAGAGAATAGTTCTTTCTGATTTGGTACGTGTTCTCCTTCCTAATGAATATTTTCGACACTGACATTTTAAAACCACAAGACAAAGGGAAAGCTTCAAAGATAATGTACTTAATATGGCAAATACCTCACAGGAAAGAATGCATGTGGTGAGCCTCTGAAGTTGAGACTTTGAAAACATATGAACACTTTTGTTGTTTTGTTGTTTTTTTTTTAAAGAAAACCTGAAAAAAGCTACGGACTGAGAGTCCTTAAAATATAAAAGAGGATTTGCACATCACAGCTACCCATGAATAAGATTAGCCTTCTTTGTCTATGTTAAATATTATTCTTCAGCCTACTTACCTTAATTTTATTCTCTTCCAGCAAGTATGTGGCCATAGACTTTGCAATAATTTCAAAGAAAAACCATGAGTACTAAAATAAACAAATAAATACAAATCAATCTTTAATTGTTACCCAAATCCCTGAAGCTTATAAAAGGCTGACAAATCACTATGGATTTTGTCTCTGAACTTTAATAACATTTTAAAGTGATCACTACTGACTATCCAAGTCCCATAGAGTATCTTCAAATTGTGTTGGCAAAAAGGTATGCCTCAGGGCTGGCTTGTGATGTACAAAGGATATTTGGTGGAGAGGGGTATTTTATCACTGACACTGCTTTGATTTGCCTACATGTGGTGATAAGAACAAACCAACTTTTAGTTTACTTAATTACTGCTTTTAAATTCTCTATGGACAATGAATCATATTACAGCCTCCACCCAGTGAGGGACCCAACCCTGCCCTTTGTACAATACTGGGGCCAGCCCAAGTAGCAAAGGTGTTTGTGTAAGTAGGATTTGAAGGGTACAGGGAAGTCTCAAGCAGATACCTGGTGGCTCAAATGGTAAAGAATCTGCCTGCAATGCAGGAGACTCAGGTTTGATCCCTGGGTTGGGAAGATCCCCTGGGGAAGGAAATTGCAACCCACGGCAGTATTCTGGCCTGGAGAATCTCATAGACAGAGCAGCCTGGAGGGTTACAGTCCATGGGGTTGCAAAGAATTGGAATGACTGGGTGACTAACACCATTACTAATAGGAATAGTAAAAATTATGACAATAAGAAGAGCCACCATTTGAGAGAGTGCCTACTATGTGCCAGAAACAACATGTTAGATGTTTTACTTGTATTTCAGAAATGAGAAAGTGGATGCTCAGAACTGCTAAGTAACAGGCCCCAGGTCACAGAACTATTGTGTGATGAATACAGCATTCTCGCCCAGAGCTATACCCTCCAAAATTCTATTATGCATTTGACTGACAGCAAGGGGTAGGTGGGGAGGGTAAAGGGAGGATTTGTGTGGAGAACTTGGGGGCAAAGGATGCATAGGCAAAGTGCTGGGCAAAGAGGGAGTCACTTGAGGAAATGAGGACAGACTAGACCCGGAATGGGAGGGCATCAAGCAAGCATGTCTCTGTGTCCTTACCTTTAGCAATTTGTTTATTGCTAAAAAGTCTGCAGACTGTTTCAGTATCGCTATCATTGTAGTCGCAAGAGTTTCATGTATCAGCTGGGCCTGAGGAGCACTGGGTTTTTCAGGTCGGAAGCTATACTACAATCAAAGAGAATGAATCATAAGACCAAATTCTCTCGTAAGACAAATGCTCAGAAAGAAAGCTTACTCCACAAACCTTAATGAAGGATCTTAAATAATTATCCAAGCCTTCTTCATGGCACTTTGATACGATATGTAAGAGAACCCTGAAACAACATTCACAAAAGTCAGCACGTCAGACCACAATGAAACACTATAGTTTGATTCTTAGATAAAACCAGCATATCTAACCCTTAAAAATACCTAATACTATCTAAATAATGAAAATATTAAATGGCATCTTAGTTTGGATCCAACAAAGATTTCAGCATGTAACATGTTCAGGGCTTTGTAAAATACATTTCTTGGGTCCAAAGAAGGATGTTTTATTTTGGCAACCAAGATATTTCTTTTCATCTCCTTTCTAAATCACATTTGAAGTATGTTCATAGCTACCATATAGTAAAAAGCCTTCAGTAAGGTAAATATTGAAATCCCCTCTAGTAAAAATCAAAGGAAAATAATAGGAAAAAATGTTAAACATGTCAACAGATGGGGGGAAGGGAAGGGCAAGACAAAGCAAGTATAATGAGATGAACTAAAATTGTAGGCAAATCTAAGATTAATAGAAAGTTTTAAAGTTATGAAGCCAGCAGTGGTTCTGCAAGTTTAGCATGCATCAGAAACACCTAGAGGGCAGAGTGCTCACCCCTCTCCCAGAGTTTCTGATTTTTTAGGTCTGGGGTGAAGTTCCCTGATTAGCATTTTTAATAAGCTTCCAGGTGTATTGATGCTGCTGGTCTGGGAATCACGTTTTTTTGAGAACCACTGGACTAGAATAATGCTT
>NW_011478835.1:1105-2354 GCF_000754665.1 Bison bison bison | reverse complement strand
CGAACAAACTCTTGGCCAACCCAATAATTGAAATGTCTTTCTTCTTCCGTCCCTCCTTCCTTCATTCACCCATTCATTCATTCACTCACTGAGCACATTCTACATATTGGAACACCAGTTCAGTATTTAGTGCCTGGAAAAGACAGAGATGGCCAGACAAGTCTGTATCCTAAGGAACACAATATTCATCTTTCAGAGTGCCCCATGTTTCCATCCTTATGCTCACCCTCCCTTTTCAGGCCTCTCTCATCTCAACAGTGACCTCTTAGATTTCTGGACAGCTTCTCTTCAATCAGATACCTAATGCGAGAAACTGAGCTCAGGGAACCTCTAGTCTTTCCTTCACGTTTTTCCAAATGTTTTGCCCTCTCTCTTCTACCCATACAGCCATCACCCTGTTTTCAGGACTATAACCTATAACCAAAATAGTCCAGTAATTTTCCATTAATACTAGGGCTATGTACAGTTTCTCCTCAATCTCAGTATATTTAACTCTCATTTCCAAAACTCAATCCTCCTCAAGTAGTGGTTACATCAGGCCACTTTCTGCCACCGTCAAAAAAATTGTTGATGCCTCTCCATTAGCCAGGACAGCGGTTCTCAACCAGAGACCCCTTCACCACCCCATCCCTCCAGGCCATCCAGCAACGTCCAGAGACATTTTCAGTTGTCACGACTGAGGAGGTGCTACCGACATCTAGTGGATAGACCAGAAGTGCTTCTAAGCACCCTCCAATGCATAGGACAGTCCTTTACCACAAAGACCCATCCTGCCTCAAATGCCAACAGCGCCAAGTTGGAGAAAACCTGACCCAGGCTATTAAGTCTAAGTTACTTAAAACCCAACTTATATTTTTAGCCTTAACATTCACCATTCTTCATGAGGCCAAACTGGCGTCTTGACTGCTCTGCTCCTTGAAATTGTCAAATGCATGCCTACCTTCGTGCCTTTGTTCATATTTTTTTAGCAAAGTCCTAGCCACCCTTTCCAGTCAAGTTCACCCTCAACTTCGGTGAAGCCATTCATGCACTCATTCAATAAAGGTATATTGAATAAAGGTATACCGAATGGGCTTCCCTTGTGGCTCAGCTGGTAAAGAATCCGCCTACAATGCAGGAGACCTGGGTTGGGAAGATTCCACTGGAGAAGAGAACTGCTACCCACTCCAGTATTCTGGCCTGGAGAATTCCATGGACTGTATAGTCCACAGGGTCACAAAGAGTTGGACACGAGTGAGTGACTTTCACT
>NW_011478835.1:0-684 GCF_000754665.1 Bison bison bison | reverse complement strand
GTACTGTTTCTCTACACAGAGAATTTATTCTCTACCCAGCAGCCAGAGGGTTCTTTTTGAAAGGCAAGTTCAACAATGCCATTTCCCTCTATTACAAACAAAACCAATTGCCACGAACAAAAAGCTATGAAGGGTTCCCCATCCTCCACTCATCTGGGGCCATCCCCTGCTCCTTGCTGCTCAGTGTGCTCTAGCTATGCTGTCTTTCACACATCCCATTGCAAGGTGTTTTCACCTGCTGCAATAGTCTGTAGATAAAACTTTTACAGTTTTATCATCTATGGCTGTCTTCCCCTCATCAGTTCTTTTCAGCTTGAAATTTCATCAACTCCTCAGACAGGTCTTCCCTGAGAACTCCATCTTGACTGCACTCCTGGTCACATTAGAGCCCATTCAGTTCAGTCACTCATTCACATCTGACTCTTTTCGACCCCATGAATCACAGTACACCAGGCCTCCCTGTCTATCACCAACTCCCGGAGTCCACCCAAACTCATGTCCATTGACTCGGTGATGCCATCTAACCATTTCATCCTCTGTCGTCCCCTTCTCCTCCTGCCTTCAATCTTTCCCAACATCAGGGTCTTTTCAAATGAGTCAACTCTTCACATCAGGTGGCCAAAGTATTGGAGTTTCAGCTTCAGTCCTTCCAATGAACACCCAGGACTGATTTCCTGTAGGATG
>NW_011478834.1:4845-5657 GCF_000754665.1 Bison bison bison | reverse complement strand
CACATACTACTGTGCAAGAGACACAGTGAGGGGAAGTCAATGTGAGCCCAGACAAAAACCTCCCTGCATAGGGGCCCGTGACCACCAGGGGGCGCTCAGGACTCAGTACAGAGCTGAGCCCTGGAGCAGGTGCAGAAGAGGCCTTGGGCGGTGGGGGGCCTGGGGGGGATTCTCCTCAGAGCTTCTCTTTCCTCCTCCTGCCCAGGAGCCGCACCTCTGACCCTCTTCTGTATCCTGGTATTTCATTGTTGTGGTTTATGTCACTCTCAGATAACTGTGTGTGTATATATATATTTTTACATTTTTCCTTGAAGCAAGGATAGCTTTATGCAAACACACACACACACACACATAATACTCTACAGCGAAAATTTTTTCTCCTTCTTCTGCTCTCAAAGGAACTCAGTAAAACACTTGACTCGTTTATTTAAAACCTGTTAGGTTTGAAAGGACACAAGATATTTAAACATTTTAATCTTTCTATTGTTTTGTACATGAGGAAGGAAGAGACACAACCTCCTTCTTTCTGTCAAACTACACATTAGAATCTGCAATAAGCAGTGTCTAAGGCTCCAGTGTCAGAGTTCCCCAGTGCTGCATATGCAATGATTCTCATCATTCACAGTTTCTGTCCTGCAAATTCACCCACATGCTAGCTTTTATTAGTGTCTTAACATAAACACTGTTACCTTGTGTCCTTATATAGACATTGACAGTTTGGCCAGTTCACTGAGTCACTCAACACACACACACATTCCAGGTGAGGGCAATCAGGGTGATACCATCTCGCCTCAACGTCTCTGAAGTCCACA
>NW_011478834.1:0-833 GCF_000754665.1 Bison bison bison | reverse complement strand
TTGGTAAATATTTTTCTAGCGCACTCCTCAGTCACGTGGTGATTCTCTGTTTTCTCTCTATGAAATCATCACATACATTACCAGTTGGCTGCCATTTCTATTCCTTCCAGCCAGTGGATGAGCGACCTTAATTTTACATCATCCCCAGCATTTGATCACTTTAGTATTTTGTACTTTAGCTCCTCTAAAGGTGTGTAATAGCATCTCACCCTCCTGTTATTTCATGCTTCCTAAGTGGTCAAACAGGAGATGCCAAGAGTGAACATCGACATTTTGGAATCAGCCAACTAAGATGGACTGGAATGGGTGGATTTAACTCAGATGAACATTATATATACTACTGCGGGCAAGAATCCCTTAGGAGAAATGGAGAAGCCATCATAGTCAACAAAAGAGTCTGAAATGCAGTACTTGGATGCAGTGTCAAAAACCACAGAATGATCTCTGTTTGTTTCCAAGGCAAACCATTCAATATCATGGTAATTCAAGTGTATGCCCCGACCAATAATGCTGAAGAAGCTAAAGTTCAACGATTCTAAGAAGACCTACAGGGTCTTCTAGTATTAACATCCAAAGAAGATGTCCTTTTCATTACAGGGGACTGGAATGCAAACATAGGAAGTCAAGAAACACCTGGAGTAACAGGCAAATTTGACCTTGGAGTGCAGAATGAAGCAGGGCAAAAACTAATAGAGTTCTGCCAAGAGAATGCACTGGTCATAGCAAACACCCTCTTCCAACAACTTAAGAGAAAACTATACACAGACATCACCCGATGGCCAACACCGAAATCAGATTGATTATATTCTTTGCAGCCAAAGATGGAGAAGCTC
>NW_011478833.1:4361-5466 GCF_000754665.1 Bison bison bison | reverse complement strand
TTTATATACTTATTTTTATCAAATGAGAATTGTATTTTAAGATGTACAACATATTTTGATACATTGTGAAGTGATTACCACAATCTAACTAACATTTCCGTCACTTCCCTGTAGTTAGTTTTTTCTTCTATGATTAGAGCACTTGAGATCTACTCTTTTAGCAAATTTCAAACATACACTAACTACAGTCACCATGCTATACCCTAGGCTCCCAGGACTTATTCATCTCATAACAGAAAGTTTGTACCCTTTGATCAATTACTTCTCCTTTTCCTCTACCCTTCAGCCTCTGGTACACACCAATCTACTCTCTGGTACTATAAGCTCAATACTTTTTCCTTCTTTTTTTTTTTTTTTTAACAATTTTACATATAAGTTAGATCATGTGATATTTATCTTTCTCTATAGGCTTATTTCATTTGGCATAATGTCCTTCAGGTTATTCATGTTGTCAAATGGCAGGATTCCCTTCTTTTTTAAGGCTGAATAATATTTGATTGCATATATGTAACATTTTCTTTATTCATTCATCTATCAATGGACATACCTTGCCTGCTGTGAATAATGCTGAAATGAACATGAGATTACAGATGTTTCTCCAAGAAACTGATTTTATGTCCTTTGGATATATACCCATAAGTGAGAATTGATGGATAATATGAATTTTTTATTTCCAATTATATTTCCATTTTGAATTTTTTGAGGAAAGTGACTATCAATTTACATTCTCACCAAGAGTACACTGCTTTTCCAGCTAATGTTTTTGATGTGACAATTTACATTTTTTATACTGTATATCCAATAACAAATTATTGCAGCTATATTCTTAATACTTTCATTATTTAACCCTTACACTAAAGTTATAAGTGTGCCAGATACCACCATTACAATACTAGTGTACTCTTAATTTGACTAGTAAGGTTTATACTTTCATATGATTTCCTGTTACTACTTAGCATTCTTTCTTTTCAACTTGAAGAACTTCCTTTAGAATTTCTTGTAAGTATGCCCAGTTGTGATGAATTCCTTCCACTTCTGTTTGCCCAAGAATGTAATTCTCTCTCCTTCATTCCTGAAGTTCAACTTTGCTGTGTGTGTGTGTTAG
>NW_011478833.1:0-414 GCF_000754665.1 Bison bison bison | reverse complement strand
GGGGTCGCAAAGAGTCAGACACAACTGAGCGACTTCACTTTCACTTTTCACTTTCACTTACATGTCTCTTATACACTAATCTTTTTTCCACTCTTTCTTTCTCTGCTTCAGTTTGAGCATTTTCCATTGACGCATATCTCAGTTCACTAATCCTACATCCTGCCATGTCGCCTCTGATGCCAAACTCATACATTATGCTTTAAATTTCAGATACTGCCTTTTTCAGTTCTAAACTTTCGTTTTGATTATTTAGACATCCCAATCATTTTAAATTTTCTGTTCTTTCATCTCTTTTGTCTTTATTCTCTATTTAGAATATATTCTGTAACATATTTTAGAGTTCTTATAAGCTAACTTCAGTATCAGCAACATCCATGGATCCACATCTATTTTTTTTTTCCTCTTAATTGCCAG
>NW_011478832.1:8953-10098 GCF_000754665.1 Bison bison bison | reverse complement strand
GAGATCAGTCCTGGGTGTTCATTGGAAGAACTGATGCTAAAGCTGAAACTCCAATACTTTGGCCACCTGATGCGAAGAGTTGACTCATTGGAAAAGACCCTGATGCTTGGAGGTATTGGGGGCAGGAGGAAAAGGGGACGACAGAGGATGAGATGGCTGGAATGCATCACCAACTCGATGGACATGAGTTTGAGTGAAATCCGGGAGTTGGTGATGGACAGGGAGGCCCGGCATGCTGCAATTTATGAGGTCGCAAAGAGTCGGACATGATTGAGTGACTGAACTGAATCCATTTTGAGTTAATTTCTCTCAGTGGTGCAAGCTAGAGTCCAATTTCATTATCCTGCATTTGGTTATCCAGTTTTTCCAACACCCTTTATTGAATGAAAATATCATTTTGAATTGAATATTCCTAAGCTCCATGTCCCATGTTAGTTGACTGTATGTACAATAGCTTATTTTGGGGTTCTTTGTTCTTTTCCATTGGTCTATATGCCTGTTTTTATGCCAGTATCATATCTTTTTTATTACTATAGCTTTGTATTATAGTTTGAAATCAGGAAGTATTTTCTCTCTAGTTTGTAGTTGTTCTTTCTCCAGTTTGCTTTTGCTATTCATGTATTTTTGTGATCTCATACAAATTTTTTTTCTATTCATATGAAAAAATGCTCTTGAATTATTAAGAGAGATTTATTGAATCTGTAGATGACTTTAGGTAGTAATGACATTTTAATGATATTATTCTTTTGATCCATGAATACCAAATATTTATCCATTTGTCTTATTAAATTGCATCAAAGTCTTAGAGGTTTTAATGTACAGATCTTTCACCTCCTTGATTAAATTTATTTAGAAGTATTTTACTTTTTTTATGCTATTGTGAATTAGATTGTTTTATTCATTTCTTCTTCAAATGTTTTGTTATTAATGTGTATCAGTTCAGTTCAGTTCAGTCACTCAGTTGTGTCGAACTCTCTGCAATCCCACGAATCGCAGCACGCCAGGCCTCCCTGTCCATCACCAAATCCCAGAGTTTACCCAAACTCATGTCCATCGAGTCGATGATGCCATCTAGTCATCTCATCCTCTGTCATCCCCTTCTCCTCCTGTCCCCAATCCCTCCCAGCATCAGGGTCTTTTCCAAT
>NW_011478832.1:3966-5404 GCF_000754665.1 Bison bison bison | reverse complement strand
AGTTTAATACCATTGTGGTTAGAAAACATATTTGGTGTGATTTCAATCTTCTTAAACTTGCTAAGTCTTGTTTATGACTTTTCATTGATCTCTGCTGGAGAATGTTCCATGGGCACTAAAAAGAATGTGTATTTTGCTGCTGTTGAACACAATGTTCTTTACATATCTGTTCCATTTGGTCTTAAGTATGGTTTATATCCAATGTTTCTTTGTTGACTTTCTTTCTGGATCATCTATTCATTGTTAAAAGTGGGGTATACTATTACTGTGTTAGTCTTTTTCTACCTTCAGATCTGTTACTATTTCATTTTCTTTATTATTTAGGTGTTCCAATGTTGGGTATATGCATATTTGCAATTATTATTTACTACTGATGGATTAAACTGGGTTTTTTCCTCCAAATTGATAATAATTACTGTGTATAGATGTGGTATTCTTCCCTAGCTAAAAAGAATGCTGAATAAAGAGAAGGAATGTTCTACTAATCATTTGTTGTCATAAGATATAGTTGTAAGGAATGAATACATTCCTACATATAGGAATCTGTACCTATAATGGCAGTGTTGCTGTAACATCATGGGGTAGAACTACAATGAATTACATTTTGAATTTTTATGTGTTAGCACTTCATCTATACTCTGTTATACGTCAATTTTGGGGGGTTTATTTTTTTCTTTTTCTCTCCATTGGATTGAATACATGCATTTCTATTGGTATCTGAATAGCACCAGTCTTCTGAAACAGTCTTATATAAAGATTAATTTTAAAATATGTGTACATTTTGTGTTCTAAATTATACTTGGATTTTTCATTGCCTGGAAACTTGGCACTCCTAATCTTGCATGTTCAAGAGTCAATCATACCAGTAGTGCTGTTGATGAAAGTGAATTTACTTGCCAGGGGTTTGGGAAAGTCAGTAAAACTTGGTACATATGGGAGGCTCTTGCATTAGCCCAGGCCTGAAGTGGTTTGGCAATCTTTTAAAATATACAAACAAACAAACCAGAACCTTGAATGTAAGGTAGAATTATTTTAGTTTTAATTAGAAATAAAACCCTTGGGCATACACACTGAGGAAACCAGAAGGGAAAGAGACACATGTACCCCAATGTTCATCGCAGCACTGTTTATAATAGCCAGGACATGGAAGCAACCTAGATGTCCATCAGCAGATGAATGGATAAGAAAGCTATGGTACATATACACAATGGAGTATTACTCAGCCATTAAAAATAATACATTTGAATCAGTTCTAATGAGGTGGATGAAACTGGAGCCTATTATACAGAGTGAAGTAAGCCAGAAGGAAAACACCAATACAGTATACTAACGCATATATATGGAATTTAGAAAGATGGTAACAATAACCCTGTGTACGACACAGCAAAAGAGACACTGATGTATAGAACAGTCTTATGGACTCTGTGGGAGAGGGAGA
>NW_011478832.1:0-584 GCF_000754665.1 Bison bison bison | reverse complement strand
CAATCAATGTAATATACCACATTAACAAACTGAAAAATAAAAACCATATAATTATCTCAATAGATGCAGAGAAAGACCTTTGAAAAAAATTCAACATCCATTTATGATAAAAACCCACCAGAAAGCAGGCATAGAAGGAATATACCTCAACATAATAAAAGCTATATATGACAAACCCACAGCAAACATTATCCTCAATGGTGAAAAACTGAAAGCATTCCCCCTAAAGTCAGGAACAAGACAAGGGTTCCCACTCTCTCCACCACTATTGAGCATAGTTTCGGAAGTTTTGGTCACAACAATCAGAGCAGAAAAAGAAATAAAAGGAATTCAGATTGGAAAAGAAGAAGTAAAACTATCACTGTTTGCAGATGACATGATCCTCTACATCGAAAGCCCTAATGACTCCACCAGAAAATAACTAGAGCTAATCAATGAATGTAGTAAAGTTGCAGAATATAAAATTGACACACAAAAATCCTTTGCATTCCTATACACTAACAATGAGAAAACAGAAAGAGAAATTAAGGAAATAATTCCATTCACCATTGCAATGAAAAGAATAAAATACTTAAGAATATATC
>NW_011478831.1:110262-110694 GCF_000754665.1 Bison bison bison | reverse complement strand
CTCTAAGCCAGGCTTCAACAGTACGTGAACTGTAAACTTCCAGATGTTCAAGCTGGTTTTAGAAAAGGAAGAGGAACGAGAGATCAAATTGCCAACATTCACTGGATCATCAAAAAAGCAAAAGAGTTCCAGAAAAACATCTATTTCTGCTTTATTGACTATGCCAAAATCTTTGACTGTGTGGGTCACAATAAACTGTGGCAAATTCTGAAAGAGATGGGAATACCAGACCACCTGACCTGCCTCTTGAGGAACCTATATATAGGTCAGGAAGCAACAGTTAGAACTGGACATGGAACAACAGACCGGTTCCAAATCGGGAAAGGAGTAAGACAAGGCTGTATATTGTCACCCTGCTTATTTACTTATATGCAGAGTACATCATAAGAAATGCTGGGCTGGATGAAGCACAAGCTGGAAACAAGACTGCTG
>NW_011478831.1:105667-107455 GCF_000754665.1 Bison bison bison | reverse complement strand
TCAGAGAGTGTTTTGCCTATGTTCTCCTCTAGGAGTTTTATAGTTTCTGGTCTTACGTTGAGATCTTTATCCATTTTGAGTTTATTTTTGTGTATGGTGTTAGAAAGTGTCCTAGTTTCATTCTTTTACAAGTGGTTGACCAGATTTCCCAGCATAAGTTCATTTTTAAAGTCTGTGTCTTTTTCTATTTTGTAAGTAAGTTCATTTGGATTATTTCTTTTTAGATTCCACATATAAGGGGTTACATATTATATTTCTCATTCTTTGTCTAACTTCACTCTGTATAATACTGCTTAAGTCCATCCATGTTGCTGCAAATGGTATTGTTTCATTCTTTTTATTTTTATTTATTTATTTTTTAGATGAATATGTATTTTTAAATTATTATTTATTATTTTTCTACTTTACAATATTGTATTGGTTTTGACATACATCAACATGTTTCATTCTTTTTAATGGCTAAGTAATATTCCATTGTAGATATGTACCACATCTTTTCTATCCATTCCTCTCTGCTCAGTGTTATGCGCCAGCATGGGAGAGAATGGATACATGAATATATATGGCAGAGTCTCTTCACTGTTCACTTGAAACTCCCACAACATTGGTAATTGGTTATGCGAGCGTGAGTGCTACATCACTTCAGTTGTGTCTGACCCTTTACAACCCCATAGATTGTAGCTCTCCAGGCTTCTCTATCCATGGGATTATCTGGGCAAGAATACTAGAGTAGGTTGCCATGACCCCCAGGGGATCTTCCCGACCCAGGGATCAAACTCACATCTCATTTTGTTTCCTGCATTGGCAGATAGGTTCTTTACCACTAGTATCACCTGAGAAGCCCTTAATTGGTTATACCCTAATATAAAATATAAAGCTTAAAGTTTTTGGGGAAAAAAACTGCTTTGTGAAATACATTGTTAAAAGAATAAGTCAAGTTACATACTGGTATAAAAATTTGCATAGAAACGAATGAAAATAAAAACAAAACAACCCAAAACCTGTGGGACACTGTAAAAGCAGTCCTAAGGGGAAAGTTCATAGCAATACAGGCACACCTCAAGAAACAAGAAAAAAGTCAAATACATAACCGAACTCTACACCTAAAGCAACTAGAAAAGGAAGAAATGAAGAACCCCAGGGTTAGTAGAAGGAAAGAAATCTTAAAAATTAGAGCAGAAATAAATGCAAAACAAACAAAAGAGACCATAGCAAAAATCAACAAAACCAAAAGCTTGTTCTTTGAAAGGATAAATAAAATTGACAAACCATTAGCCAGACTCATCAAGTAACAAAGGGAGAAAAATCAAATCAATAAAATTAAAAATGAAAATGGAGAGATCACAACAGACAACACAGAAATACAAAGGATCATAAGAGACTACTATCAACAATTATATGCCAATAAAATGGACAACGTGGAAGAAATGGACAAATTCTTAGAAAAGTACAAGTTTCCAAAACTCAACCAGGAAGAAATAGAAAATCTTAACAGACCCATCACAACCATGGAAATTGAAACTGTAATCAAAAATCTTCCAGCAAACAAAAGCCCAGGTCCAGACGGCATCACAGATGAATTCTACCAAATATTTAGAGAAGAGCTAACAGCTATCCTGCTCAAACTCTTCCAGAAAATTGCAGAGGAAGGTAAACTTCCAAACTCATTCTATGAGGCCACCATAACCCTAATACCAAAACCTGACAAAGATCCCACAGAAAAAGAAAACTACAGGCCAATATCACTGATGAACATAGATGCAAAAATCCTTAACAAAATTTTAGCAA
>NW_011478831.1:101002-103224 GCF_000754665.1 Bison bison bison | reverse complement strand
AAACCAAAAAAAAAAAAAAAAGTACATACTGGTAGAAAATATGCAAAACATACATCAGATAAAGCACTTATATTCCAAATATGCAAAGATTACTTAAAATTCAATAAGAGGTAATCAACCCAATTTTTAAAATGCAAAGATTAAAAGGCTATCTCATCAAAGAAGATATGCAGGTGGAAAATTAGCATATGAGAAAATATTCAACATTATTTTTCATTAGGACAATGAAATCTAAAACATCAATGGCATCCTATTATATCTATTAGAATGGCCAAATTCCAAACAACTGGCAAAATCACTGTTGAAGATGCAGAGCAACAGGAACTCTCATTCACTGTTGGCAAGGAAGCAAAATAACACAGACACTGTGGAAAATAATTTGGCATTTCAAAAATCTAGCCAAAATATTACCATACAATCCAGCATTATTATACAATACAGAGCTAGCCATAATATTAGCATACAATTCAGCATTACCATACAGTTGCCATAGCTACACATTCGTTCAATAGATTTCAATATAAAACTCATATTCACACAAATCCTGAACACACTGCATAACTTTTTCTCATAATCAGTACAGATTGGAAGCTATAAAGATGCCATTAGGAGAACTGATAAATGAACTGTGATATATTCATTTAGTGGAATTACTGTTGTTTAGTCACTAGGTCATGTCCAACTCTTTTGTGACCCCATGGACTGTAGCCTGCCAGGATCCTCTGTCCATGAGATCTCCCAGGCAAGAATACTGGAATGGGTTGTCATTTCTTTCTCCAGGGTATTTTCCTGACCCAGAGATAGAACCTACATCTCCTGCATTGACAGGTGGCTTCTTTACCACTGAGCCACCCAGGAAACCACTGTATGGTGGAATACTATGCAGAAAACAAATCAGCCATCAAGCTCCATGAAAAAAAAAAAAATGGAGGAAACTTAAATGTTGCCAAGTGAAAGAAACTAGTCTGAAAAGGCTACACATTGTATAACTTCATTTATATAACAAATAGATTTGTGATGCCAGGGATTCAAGATGTTTGAGGACTGAGTAGGTGAAGCAGAGGGTAGTTTTAGGGCAGTGAAACTATTCTGGTTAACATTGTAATAATGGACACATACATTTTGCATTTATCAAAACCCACATAATGTACAATACAGCCTTCCCAACACTTATCACTCATAGTCAAATGCGGTAAGTGCAGAGAACACCCATTCCCATGTTCACATTTTATTTGAGGAATATTACTTCGCAGACAATTCATTCATATGCCCACACTCTGTACCCCAAACCCCTCCACTGAGCTGCCACTGCCTTTATCTCTCAAATAAGAAATTGCACAGATTTTCCTTAAAGAGTCTCCATGTAAACAGCTAGATCTCTATAGGCTGACAGAGCCACTGTGGATAAGAGGGTTAAACTGAGGAGGGGGTCAACAGGAATTAATGTTCAATCTCCTCCTCCCCCCTCAAGCCTCTAATTATATTTTTGTGAAATATCAGTCATCCTTTTATTCTACATCTTAATTCCTGATGGCCAGGGTGTTTTTAACTTACTTTATGCCTAAATATAAGGTACTTACAGCTAATTGCAAACCTCAACACACCTATTATGTGAATTGGACAGCACATGCAAGAACTGTGCAATTCTGATGAAGTTTACATCTACAGAGATAAGTGAGAAAGGGTTTATTAGTAATCGTGATGCCACTGAGACGGAGGGAGGAGAAGGAGGGAGAGCAGAGAGACAATGACACATGCAGATCCTCCCCCGCCCCTTTCTGCCCAAAGCACCACCAGCAGGAGCCTATCACCCGCGCAGAAGCATATGATACCCTGCAATGAAGTGGAGCAGTGGCACAAGCTCCCAGAAGACTCCTCCCTGCACCGAGACACAGAGGTACCCTCCCCTCCCCCACGGCTGTTGCAAACACAAGTGGTTCCTCAGGAGCTTTGTTTTCAGAAATACAGATTTTTACTGATGGGCCTGAAATCAGCTTTTACTCAAGAGTCCTAACTTCAAACATCCAAGCTTCACTACACTAAAGTTAATGAAGCTGTTAAAAAAAAAAAAAAACTAATCACCAGTCCAGGTTCAATGCAGGATACGGGATGCTTGGGGCTGGTGCACTGGGGTGACCCAGAGGGATGGTATGGGAAGGGAGGTGGGAGGGGGGTTCAGGATGGGGAACACGTGTACACCCGTGGTGGATTCATGTTGATGT
>NW_011478831.1:95751-98612 GCF_000754665.1 Bison bison bison | reverse complement strand
TTATTATTATTATTTTGCATTTGGCCCCATGATTCAATGTTAGTTCTGCATCCTTTCCATGAACTCTGGGAATAATGAATGCATCAAGGAGACTGAAGCATGAATTTAGGAGGGTAAGGAAATGCTACCTATTTTCTTCCTTCAGCCTTTGTGATGCCTTCCTACTCTGTCAAGCTCTTAACCCACTCCTTGTCAAACTCCTACAGGCTTTTCATGCTGTGTCAAACATGTACACACGCCCACCCACACACACGATCCCCTCTCTCCCCACAGAGTATAATGGCTTCATCTTTCCCTCTACAGATACATCAGGGATCTTGGTTGATTGTTTCAAATCACAAGGACCTGCCATTACACATAGGAATATAACTGAGATGTCAGAGTAGGTAATTATTTAGGAGTAAAGCTTAGGCTGATCTCTTCAGTAAGACACAGATAAGTGGCTCATCAAATACAGGCAGTTCAGAGAAAAGGAATGGCAAGCAGGTGGAGGAGGGTAAGATTCATCAACTTTCTTTGTGGATGCAACCCCAGCCTCTGGTGAAAACAACATGCAGGAGATAAGTACTGAGGGAAGCAGGTGGAAATACCATGAATCCTACTTCTTTGCACAGAGGCAACAAGTGGGCAGCTTTCAGGGTCCAACAAGTTCACCATAGATTCAGCCCTATGCAGTTGCCTATGGATAGACAAATCATGAAGTACATCAGGGCCATTAATCTGACATCATACTTACAGTTGATTCATAGGAAATAACCATATATCTCCAAAAAGCTCAGTATTCAAATATTCAGCTTCCAGTTTCTGTTCACGGTCCCTAGAAAAATTTGTGTAAGCAGTCCATGAAATTCCAATTCTTTGACCTCCTATGTTTTACTCTCTTTTCACTTCTACCCAGCTTTACCTCTCCTACCTCACTCACATCCCTCAGCCCAATACATCCATACACCACCACATCTCTCCTGCTTGTTCGATTCCTATCCACCCCAATAACCAGAGACAAGTTTGAAGAAAAATATTAAACTGTGGTTTTGTTTTGTTTTTAGTTTACATAATTAAAAAAATGCAAACTATATATAACACGACATTTACCATAACAGTTTTAGGTGTACAGTTCATTGGCATTAAGTACATTTACATTGTTGTACAATCATTCCCATCATTAATTTCCTCAACTCTTTGTAACTCATAAAACTGAAATTCTGTCCCTACTAACAATAACTGCCCATTGTCCCCTCCTCTCAGCCACTGACAACCACCATTCACCTTTGTGTCCCTATAATTTTGAATACTTAGGTACTTTGTATAAGTGGAACCAGTATTTGTCATTTTCCAACTAGTTTATTCACTTAGCCTAAAGTCCTCAACATACATCTATGTTGTACCATATATCAGAATCCTCTGCTTTAAAAAAGCTGCATAATGTTCCATTGTATGAATGGATCACATTTTGTTTACCACTCATCCATCAGTGCACACATTTGCTACTTCCATGTTTTAGCTATTGTGAATAATCCTGCTATGAATATGAGTGTATAAATATTTATTCAAGATTCTGCTTTATAATTGTTTTGGTCATATGTCCAGAAGATTGCTGGGTCATATGGTAATTTTATTTTTAACTTGTTGAGGAATTACCTTTTTCCCACAGTGACTGAACCATTCTTTTTATATTCCTACCAATGGTACATAAAGGTTTTATTTCTCCACATTCTCATCATCCTGTATTTTTTTTTTTTATAATAGCCATTCTAATGGACCTGAAGTGTTATCTCATTGCAGTCTTCATTTGCATTTCCCCAATGATTAGTGATGTTTAACTATGTTTTTTTACTTCACTTATAAAATTTAATCACAGACTTCTCTGAGTCCAGGATACAATAAACGATTCAGGACATGTCCTCACACTGTAAAATCTAGGAAACTGATCAAAACATATGAAAAAATGCTTCTCAGACATTGAAAAACAGGCAGCATAGAATTTCACACAAGAAACCATATTAGGTAAACCCCTCTCTCATCTAGGCTGTTTTCTTAAAGGCACATTCATAACATTAGCACTAGGAGGAGAATCTCATGTGGCACTATCAGTGGAAGAAAAGGAGATGAAAGTTCAGGAAGGCAGAGACATCTGGGAAGTGTGGGGAAGAGAGCCAGAGAGGGGTGAGCTATTCAAAGACGTTGACCCAGAAGTCGCTGTTGCTGAATACTAACATGCATTTGCACAGGGTGAGACTCCATCAGATCAGATCAGTCGCTCAGTCATGTCCAACTCTTTGGGATCCCATGAATCGCAGCATGTCAGGCCTCCCTGTCCCTCACCAACTTCCGGAGTTCACTCAGACTCACGTCCATCGAGTCAGTGATGCCATCCAGCCATCTCATCCTCTGTTGTCCCCTTCTCCTCCTGCCCCCAATCCCTCCCAGCATCAGACTCTTTTCCAATGAGTCAACTCTTCGCATGAGGTGGCCAAAGTACTGGAGTTTCAGCTTTAGCATCATTCCTTCCAAAGAAATCCCAGGGCTGATCTCCTTCAGAATGGACTGGTTGGATCTCCTTGCAGTCCAAGGGACTCTCAAGAGTCTTCTCCAACACCACAGTTCAAAAGCATCAATTCTTCAGTGCTCAGCCTTCTTCACAGTCCAACTCTCACATCCATACATGACCACAGGAAAAACCATAGCCTTGACTAGATGAACCTTTGTTGGCAAAGGAATGTCTCTGCTTTTGAATATGCTATCCAGGTTGGTCATAACTTTCCTTCCAAGGAGTAAGCGTCTTTTAATTTCATGGCTGCAGTCACAATCTGCAGTGATTTTGGAGCCCAGAAAAATAAAGTCTGACACTGTTTCCCCATCTA
>NW_011478831.1:90805-94929 GCF_000754665.1 Bison bison bison | reverse complement strand
GAGATACCCCATGCCGAAGGTAAGAGAAACCCAAGTAAGACGGTAGGTATTGCAAGAGGGCATCAGAGGGCAAACACACTGAAACCATACTCACAGAAAACTAGTCAATCTAATCACACTAGGACCACAGCCTTGTCTAACTCAATGAGACTCCATAAGAAGGTACAAATAAATGATGGATCATGATCAATTCTTTGAGTTGGGATAGGGCTGAGAGACATTTGAGTTAGGACCAAGAAGAGTAAAGAGTCTTTCTTGAGCACCTAGGATGTTAAGTAAAAATACCAGAAGAGGCAAACCTTAATTAGAGTAATAAACTACCCATAGAGTGAAAAGTGCTATGAGCCATGTGATGCAGGGCCACTCAAGATGGACAGGTCATAATGGAGAGTTCTGACGTGATTTGCTGGAGGAGGGAATGGCAAACTACTCCAATATACTTGCTGTGAGTTGAGACTCCACTGCTTTTGCCATCTGATGCAAAGAGGTGACTCATTGGAAAAGGCCCTGAAGCTGGAAAGTTCAAAGGCAGAAGGAAAAGAGGGTGACAGAGGATGAGATGGTTGGATGGGATCATCGATTCAATGGACATGAACTTGGGTAAACTCTGGGAGGTGTGAAGGATAAGGAAGCCTGGAGTGCTGCAGCCCATGGGGTCGCAAAGAGTCCAACACAACTTGATAACTGAACAACAACAACAACAGAGTGAAAGGTACTCTAGGTCTGCCACGGCAAAGCTTTAAAAAGCCTCAAAAGAATCATACTGTTTCATAGATGTTTTAATTGTTTAAATCCGTTGTCCAAACAACTTCAATCCTCTTTACAAGAAGACAAAAAAATCTGTGATCAACAATGTAAAATCACAATGTACAGTGTTCAAAAAAAAAAAAAAAAAACTTCAGATACTCAAAGAACCAGAAATAATGAGAACAATAACCAGGAGAAAATACAGTTTAAATGAACAGTCTCAGAAGTGACAGGGGTGATGGAATTAGCAAATAAAACACATTGTGTTAAATTAAAACACATACAGGCAAAGATTTAAAGGAAATTTGAACATAATAAGAACCACATAAAATACATAATAAGAAAAAATGGAACTTGTAGAGCTGGAAAATACAGTGCTGTTATTTTTGTTATTTAGTTCCTCAATTGTGTCCAACTCTTTGAGACCCCATGCACTGTAGCTTACTAGACTTCTCTGTCTATGGGATTTCTCAGGCAAGAATACTGGAATAGGTTGCCATTTCCTTCCTCAGGGTATCTTCCTGAGCCAGGGATTAAATGTGAGTGTCCTTCTTGGCAGGTGGATTCTTCACTACTGAGCCACAAGGGAAGTCTTACAATAAATGAGGTAAAAAATTTCACTGGGAAGTCTGTAGATTAAGTGTTTCAGAGAAATGACAAGAGAGTATATTACAATAAAAACTATTCAAACATAGGAATAGGGATGTAAAGAAAAGTGAAAATAATGGAGATTTCATGAGATGATGGTTGAAAAGTTAACATACAGAGTGGGGGAAACACTGGCAAAACATCTATTCAATAAAATATTAATATCCCCAATATATAACATATTCATACAACTTAATAGTGAAAAACATAATCTAATTAAAATGGGCAAAGATCTAAATAGACATTTTTCCAAGACAGATATTCAAAAGGCCAACTGGCACATGAAAAGTGACCAACTTCACTTATAATCAGGGAAATGCAAATTAAAACCACAGTGAGATATCTGGTATTACAATACTAGATAGAGTAAGTTTTCCCCAAACATAATATTAATTCTAATAATAGATTTAGGTAAAAAAAAAAAAAGAGAGAGAGAGAGAGACAAGCATTCTACATAGTCTCTTCAAACATTCCAATTTTCATTTATTTATCTTAACACATCAACTGCTGCATTCCCCATATCTTCCCAATGTAATTTTAGCCCCTCTTAGTGCTTTGCCAATGGATTTCGAAATCACAATGCCTTGGGCTCTGATGTCAAAGAATTCCAGAAAAGTTTCTTCTCTACCTCCCTGTAATCTTATCTACATTTTTTATATGGCCTTGGGTTTCAAGCTAGGGATTGGGTCAAGAGGCCATGATTGTTTTGTGAATCTTCATTCTGATTAATTTCCAAGATTAGACTTCCTGGATATCTGGAGCCAGGTTTCTCATTGTCAATGTTTACTTTCCAGCTTAACTAAATTTCTGAAAACTCAAGTAAACAGGTTTGTTTAGAGCCCTTCAATATTGAGTCCAGTAGGTCAACCTGTGTGTCCACTTAACCTTGATAGCACTGTGATAAGACCTTTGTCTTGACTCCATTGATGCCTACTTTATTTATTCCATTCCTTAATGAGCACTTAAAGGCTTACACTCCACTGGGACAAGTCCCTAGACTATTGCTTTCATATTCTCCCATTCTCTTGTGATCATTATACTTTTCTTAGAATATGCAAGACTCAAAAGAGGAAGCTGAGACAACAAATTTGGTACAGAGTCTCTGGCTACTGCTTGATTTCTCAGCAGTAAGTTTACATAAGGTGCCCATGTGAAAAAAGTTTCCTTGATAATAAAATCTACCATTACCTGAGTAAGGGACTTATTAAATGAACAAACATATCTATCATCATAAATCCAAACCACTGTGGCTTGCATATACATCATATCAGCCATTTAATATGGGAAATTCTACAGTACTTGGTATTTAAAGGGGAGATAGGAAAATCCCCCTTCTCAATGTAAACAAACTTTACGGTGGCTCTTATCAGTCCACCAGACTAACTGTCTCCTTTGTATTAGGTTGCTGTGTATTTGTGTGATACATGGCCATCTCTGGTTTTTCAATTGTTATCTGTGAGCTCTGCATCAACCTCAAGTGTTCCTGTATCTCATAGCATTAAAAGTCAAGGACACCACTCCTGAGTTACATGTATCCATTTAGTTATTTATTCATTTAAACAAATGTTCTTCAGAAAACCAATGATATTGATTCACAAATAAGATATGTTCCTCCCTTCATTCTGGTAGTTTCTTAGTTTTGCACCCTCCCTGCCACCAGGATTGCCTTTTTGGTGATGAGAGGTCATAGAAGTGGTATCTGTTCTTCTAGAATAACTTCCCTTTTGTTGGCAACCTTGAGATTAGTAGCTATGCCTAGGACTGGCCAAAATTCAAGCTTAGTGCAGATCCAGATTCTTTCTTAACATTTTCCTTTATTTAGTTTTAGCTATTACTGATAAAATCAATCAAGGGATTATATATTTAGATTTTTTTCTCATTATTTTGCATTTCAATAGCAAATTCTTAGTTTTAGTTCCTGAGAAAACACTTAAAGATGTTCACATTGGTTTTAGAAAAGGCAGAGGAACCAGAGATCAAATTGCCAACATCCACTGGATCATCAAAAAAGCAACAGAGTCCCAGAAAGCATCTACTTCTGTTTTATTGGCTATTCCAACGCTTTGACTGTGTGGATCACAATAAACTGTGGAAAATTCTGAAAGAGATGGCAATACCAGACCACCTGACCTGCCTCTTGAGAAAGCTGTATGCAGGTCAGGAGGAAACAGTTAGGACTGAGCATGGAACAACAGACTGGTTCTAAATAGGAAAAGGAGTACATCAAGGCTGTATATTGTCACCCTGCTTATTTAACTTCTATGCAGAATACATTATGAGAAATGCTGGGCTGGATGAAACACAAGCTGGAATCAAGATTCCTGGGAGAAATATCAATAACCTTAGATATGCAGATGACACCACCCTTATGGCAGAAAATGAAGAAGAACTAAAGAACTTCTTGATGAAAATGAAAGAGGAGAGCGAAAATGTTGGCTTAAAGCTCAACATTCAGAAAACTAAGATCATGGCATCTGGTCCCATCACTTCATGACAATTAGATGGGGAAGCAGTGGAAACAGTGACAGACTATACTTTGGCGGGGGGCGGCTCCAAAAATCACTGCAGATAGTGACTGCAGCCATGAAATTAAAAGACGCTTACTCCTTGGAAGAAAAGTTATGACCAACCTAGATAGCATATTCAAAAGCAGAGATATTATTTTGCCAACAAAGGTCCATCTAGTCAAGCTATGGTTTTTCCAGTAGTCATGTATGGATGTGAGATTT
>NW_011478831.1:89333-90705 GCF_000754665.1 Bison bison bison | reverse complement strand
ACTATAAAGAAAGCTGAGAGCTGAAGAATTGATGCTTTTGAACTGTGGTGTTGGAGAAGACTTGAGAGTCCACTGGACTGTGAGGAGATCCAACCAGTCCATCTTAAAGGAAATCAGTCCTGAATATTCATTAATGTTGAAGCTGAAACGCCAATACTTTGGCCACTTCATGTGAAAAGCTGACTCATTGGAAAAGACCCTGATGCTGGGAAAGATTGAAGGTGGGAGGAGAAGGGGACAACAGAGGATGAGATGGTTTGACATCATCACCGACTCAATGGACTTGAGTTTAAGTAAACTCCGGGAGTTTGTGATGGACAGGGAGGCCTGGCATGCTGTAGTCCTTGGTGTCACAAAGAGTTGGACATGACTGAGCGAGTAAACTGAACTGAAACACTTTAAAAAGTTGGATCTACTGTTTCTAAGCATCAGTGGTATATATTATCTTCAGTCATTGGTCACAATGTATTATTGTAACTTACCATGTGTAACTTAGTAGCCATTCATGCATCTAAAGTTTGTCATCCTCTGTTTTGTTGTTGTTTTTGATGCTTTCAAAAATTTTTTTCACAAAGTTTCAGTGAGTCAGAGTCCTTTGTGTGGATGACTAACACCAACTTGAGAAATTGGTTCCCAAGACAACACTCAGACTGTGATTCACTGGAAGGACTCACTGGGCTCAGAAAACTACCACATCACAGTGTAATGTATCACAGTGAAAAGAAATATTAAAATCAGAAGGTGAATGGGGCAAAGTCCAAGAAGAAAGCAGGTGCAAGCACTCAATTGTCTTCTCCCAATGAAGTCAGATGGACATGTGTAATTATCCCAGCAACAATGTATGATAACATGTGTGTGGTGTTTTTCACCAGAAATGCTTGTCTGAACCTTGGTGTGCAGGAATTTTTTTGAGGATCATGACAACCACATGACTAACTGTGACTACTCAAATTCCAGTCCCTCAAGGCAAAATAAAGTATTGACATTGGTATAATTCACAAGGTTAGCATAAATCTAATCAAACTGATACTATGGGGTCCACAGCCTTCACATAAAAAAAAAAAAGAAAAGAAAAAGCTATCTGGCAGAATATTCCAAAGGCTTAGAAAGATTCTCCTCCAGGATCAGACCAAGGGCCAATCCTGAAGGCAGGTCTTTCTGGGAAATATTCTGGTTTGCAGAATTAGCACTTTCTTGCACACTCCAACTTATTTTATAAATCCCTTATTGTCTTCATATGAAAAACAGGACTTGCAGAAATATAAAATCAAAGAAAATCAGAGATATTTTCTTAGAGATACAGAGATAAAATAAAAGAAATTTTCCTCATAAAACTGGAAGTAAAAAGATTTAATTTCTTTTATTTTATCTC
>NW_011478831.1:85469-88881 GCF_000754665.1 Bison bison bison | reverse complement strand
ATGAATGTTTTCTGCTTAAGAGGTGAAATATATTAATATGTTATATATAATATAAATATGTAAATATATATATATATATGTATATATATATATATATATATGTATGTATGTATAAAGGACCCTTACCACTTCAAAGTCCTCAGTTCAGATCAGTTCAGTCACTCTGCTGTGTCTGACTATTTGTGACCCCATGGACTGAAGCATGCCAGGCTTCCCTGTCAATCACCAACTCCTGGAGCTTGTTCAAATTCATGTCCATTGAGTTGGTGATGCCATCCAACCATCTCATTCTCTGTCATCCCCTTTACCTCCTGCCTTCAATCTTTCCTAGCATCAGGGTCTTTTTCAATGAGTAAGTTCTTCAAATCAGGTCTACAGAGTATTGGGGTTTCAGCTTCAGCATCAGTCCTTCCAATAAATATTCAGGACTGATTTCCTTTAGAATGGACTGATTGGCTCTCCTTGCAGTCCAAGGGACTCTCAAGAGTCTTCGCCAACACCAGTTCAAAAGAATTAGTTCTTCAGTGCTCAGACATGACTACTGGAAAAACCACAGCTTTGACTAGACAGACACTTGTTAGCAAAGCACTGTCTCTGCTTTTCAATATGCAGTCTAGTTGATCACAAATTTTATTCCAAGGAGCAAGTGTCTTTTAATTTCATGGCTGCAGTCACCATCAGCAGTGATTTTGGAGTCTCCCAAAAATAAAGTTTGTCACTGTTTCCATTGTTTCCTATCGATTTGCTATGAAGTGATGGGACTGGCTGCCATGATCTTAGTTTTCTTAATGTTGAGTTTTAAGCCAACTTTTTCTCTCTCCTCTTTCATTTTCATCAAGAGGCTCTTCAGTTCCTCTTCACTTTCCACCATAAGGGTGATGTCATCTGCATATCTGAGGTTATTGATATTTATCTGGGCAATCTTGATTCCAGCTTGTCCTTCATCCAGCCCAGCATTTTGCATGATGTACTTTGCATATAAGTTAAATAAGCAGCATCACAGAATACAGCCTTAACATACTCCTTTCCCAACTTGGAATTTTAACTTTTACTTCTTGACTTGCATACAGATTTCTCAAGAGGCAGGTAAGGTGGTCTAATATTCCATCTCTTGAAGAATTTTTCACAGTTTGTTGTGATCCACACAGTCAAAGGCTTTATAATCAATAAAGCAGAAATAGATGTTTTTCCGGAACTCTCTTGTTTTTTTGATGATCCAGTGGATGTTGACAACTTGATCTCTGGTTCCTCTGCATTTTCTAAATCCAGTTTGAACATCTGGCAGTTCTCGGTTCTCATACTGAAGCCTGGCATGCAGAATTTTGAGCATTACTTTGCTAACGTGTGAGATGGCAGCAATTGTGTGGTAGTTTGAGCATTCTTTGACATTGCTATCCTTTGGGATTGGAATGAAAACTGATCTCTTCCAGTCCTGTGGCCACTGCTGAGTTTTCTAAATTTGCTGGCATATTGAGTACAGGACTTTCACAGCATCATCTTTCAGGACTTGAAATAGCTCAACTGCAATTCCATCACCTCCACTAGCTTTGTTCATAGTGATGCTTCCTAAGGCCCACTTGACCTCACATTCCAGAATTTCTGGATCTAGGTGAGTTATCACACCATCATGGTTATCTGTGTCATGAAGATCTTTTTTTGTATAGTTCTTCTGTGTATTCTTGCCACCTCTTAATATCTTTTGCTTCTCTTAGGTACATACTGTTTCTGTCCTTTATTGAGCCCATATTTGCATGAAATGTTCCTTTGGTATCTCTAACTTTCCTGAAGAGGTCTCCAGTCTTTCCCATTCTATTGTTTTCCTCTATTTCTTTGCACTGATCCATGAAGAAGGTCTTCTTATCTTTCCTTGCTATTCTTTGGAACTCTGCATTGAAATTGGTATATCTTTCCTTTTCTCATTTGCCTTTCACTTCTCTTCTTTTCTCAGCTATTTTTAATGCCTCCTCAGGCAACCACTTCTCCTTTTTGCATTTCTTTTCTTTCAGGATGGTCTGACTACTGCTTCCTGTACAGTGCAATGAATTTCTGCCCATAGTTCTTCAAGCACCCTGTCTATCAAATGTAGTCCCTTGAATCTGTTTGTTTCCACTCTATAATTGTAAAGGATTTGATTTAGGTCATACCTGAATGGTCTAGTGGTTTTCCCTACTGTCTTCAATTTATGTCTGAATTTGGCAATAAGGAGTTCATGATCTGAGCCACAGTCAGTTCCTAGTCTTTTCTTTTCCTGACTGTGTAGCGTTTCTCCATCTTTAGCTGCAAAGAACATAATCTGATTTCAGTATTGATCATCTGGTGATATCCATGTGTAGAGTCTTCTCTTGTTTTATTTGAAGAAGGTGTTTGTCATGACCAGTGCATTCTCTTGGCAAAACTCTGTTAGCCTTTGCCCTGCTTCATTTGGTACTCCAAGGCCAAACCTGCCTGTTACTGAAGGTGTTTCTTCACTTCATACTTTTGCATTCCAGTCCCCTGATATATATATATATGTGTGTGTGTGTGTGTGTGTGTGTGTGTGTGTGTGTTAGTTCTAGGTCCTAGTCACTGTAATCAAGAAAGAAAAATAAAATCCACATGCATTAGAATGTAAAATGTAAAATTGCCTCGATAAATATCAATAGATGAAATTTATCTCTGTGGAGATTGTTCCTCTAAGGAATCTACAAAACCTACTGTAATAGTGAGTTTAACAGGTTCGCATGATCAAAAAATATACAAAAATCAAATTTCTACCAAAATACTGTCTTTGAAAAATTACAATACATATTTGAAATTGTATTTAGAATGGTATTATTTTTTTTCAAAAATCTTAGTAATGAATGTTATAATACACATGCAAGACCTCTACATTTAAACCTATGACTCATCACTAGAATAAATTAATGGTAACCTAAATAAGTTCATGGACTGGAAGATTCAGCTTTAGCAAGACATGAGTTGTTTGAAACTGATCTTTAGTTTCAGTCTAATCCAAAAGGAAATTCAGTAGATTCTTTTTTTTTTTTTTTTGTAGAAATCATCAAATTGTGAGAAATTTTCATGTGTTTATTGGCCATCTGTATGTCTCCTTTTGAGAAATATCTGTTTAGGTCTTCTGCCCACCTTTGGATAGAGCTGTTTGTTTTCCTGATATTGAGCTGTATGAGCTGCTTATGTATATCAGAGATTAATCCTTTGATAGTTGTTTCAGTTGCCATTATTTCCACCCATTCTGAGGGCTGTCCTTTAATACTGTTCATTGTTTTCTTTGCTGTACAAAAGTTTTAAGTTTCATTAAGTTCCATTTGTTTACTTTGGTTTTATATCCATTAATATAGGATGTCGGAGAAGGCAATGGCACCCCACTCCAGTACTCTTGCCTGGAAAATCCCATGGATGGAGGAGCCTGGTC
>NW_011478831.1:80267-84364 GCF_000754665.1 Bison bison bison | reverse complement strand
GGACGACAGAGGATGAGATGGATGGATGGCATCACCAACTCAATGGACGTGAGTTTGAGGGACCTCCGGGAGTTGGTGATGGACAGGGAGGCCTGGCATGCTGTGATTCATGGGGTCGCAAAGAGTTGGACACGACTAAGCGACTGAAATCAACTGAACTGAAAACTACCACTTGACCCAGCAATCCAATCCCTGGGCATATATCCTGAGAAAACCATAATTGAAAATGACACATGTACCCCAGTGGTCATTGGAGCCCTTTTTACAACAGCCAGGACAGGAATCAACATTATGTTCATCAACAGATGAATGAATAAAGATGTACATATATACAATGGAATATTGCTTAGCAATAAAAATAATGAGTTTGAGTCAGTTCTAATGAAGTGGATGAACCTTAAGCCTATTATATAGAGTGAAGTAAGTCAGAAGGAGAAAAACAAATATCATGTATTAACACACACATATATATATGTGTGTGTGTGTGTATATATATATATATATATGTATATATAATTTAGAAAAATGGTATTGGTGAACCTATTACAGGGAAGAAATGGAGATGGAGATGTAGAGAATGGACTTTGTAGATGCAGTGAGGGAGGGAGTTTTCTGATACTTTAATCTATCTATCTTTAGATCAGTAATAAAATCTCATCACTATAACTTTATAGTGTTATCTATTTTACACATGATAGTGTATATATGTCTGTGCTACCCTCTCCATTCAGCCCACTCTCTCCCTCCCTCAGAAAACTAAGTCCAGCATTGGACCCACACATATGTGATCAATTTGACAAAGGGCCAGGTTAACCTGGGCTCCCCAGGTGATGCTAGTGGTAAAGAACCCACCTGACAATTTAGGAGACACAAGATATGCGTGTTTGATCCCTGGGTCAGCAAGATCTTTTGGAAGAGGACATGACAACCCACTCCAATCTCCTTTCCTGGAGAATCCCATGGACAGAGGAGCTTGGCAGGCTACAGTCAATAGGGTCGCACAGAGTCAGACAGGACTGAGGTGACTTAGCATGCTCTCATGCATGCCAGGTTAACTAAATAGGGTAAAGCGAAAGATGTTCAAAAAAGTTGTGTCTGACTCTTTGCAATTCCATGGACTGTAACTTGTCATGCTCCTCTGTCCATGGGATTCTTCAGTCCAGAATACTGGAGTGGGTAGCCATTCCCTTCTTTAGGGGCTTTCCCAACCCAGGGATCGAACCCAAGTCTCCTGCATTGCAGGCAGATTCTTTACCATCTGAGCCACGAGGGGAAGCCAAGAATACTGGAGTGGGCAACCTATCCTTTCTCCAGTGGATCTTCCCAACCCAGGTAAAGATCATCTTTTCAACAAATGGTTATGTAAAAGTAGAAACAAATAAATCTCAAACTTTTTTATCACACCATACACAAGTGACTTAAAATAAATCTTCTCCTTAAATGTAGGAAACAAAATTAAAACTTGAAAAGTCAAAAAATAAATCTAAAAGAAGGAAAAGAATAGTACTAAACAATACCTTACTCCCCACATCCACCAGAAAATAAAATTCGGGGGAGGGGGTGGGGTCCACAGCTCACAGGCCATGCATGCCTAGAGCTTACAGATTTTCTGCACAAAGTGCTTCTCACATTCCATCAACCTTGGCCCACTTTAGCCTCAGAAATAAAACCTTCACAGATGGGCTTCAATACCAGATTTCTTGAGAGACCCTCAGTTTTAAATTGAATAATGTCCCCCAACAGGTATGTCTAAATCTTGACCCTCAAGTACTCTTGAATGTACCCTTATTTGGAGATATGATTTTTTTTTTAATTCAAAAGCCACTTATTTATTTTTTTAAAAAAGTCTTAACTTGATAACATGTGTAATAGTATCTACCAGTATCTTCCAGCAAATATGATGTTTAATTATAAACCATCATGTGCATTTCCATTAAAATCAGGGAAAAAGCATTCAGGCCAGCTCTCATTACCCAGCATACTACTGTTCTTAATAACAAAACACTTGTAACATGTATCACAAAAGAGAAAATATATGTGTTAAAGACTGCAGTGGAACGCCTCCAGAGTTCTTCTATCCACATCTGCATATTTACTAAAATATTAATTAAAAATTGCCAAAGATGGTATATCTAACAAATACAAGTAAATTTCAGTGGAAAACATAGCTGAATAATATATGTGTGTGCTCAGCATCATAGAAGTTACTAAGAGTTGGAGGATTAGAGAAGAAGGCTTCTTTGTCTTTTGTTTGTCCTTCACATTAATTTGTCTTTCCAATTACTGTTGATTACTTAAAATGTCTTAAATATTGTTGGAAGTTTCTGGAGATATGATTTTTGAATTAAAGATTAAAGATCTTGGTATGAGATAATCCTAGATTTAGGGTAGGTGCCAAATTCAAATGCAGTCACATTTCATTTTATTTTACTTTCAGTGATTGCCATTCACAGATATTGAATTTTTACAAATTAAAGGTTTGTGGCAAAGTTGGCTCAAGCAAGACTATAGGTGCCATTTTCCCAACAATGTTTGCTCATCTCATATCTCTGTGTCACATTTTAGTAATTCTCATTATACTCCAAACCTTTCATTATTATTATATTTGTTATAGTGATCTGTGATTTGTTATTTTAATGTTACTATTGTAGTTGTTCTGTGGCACTGTAGATCACATCTATATAACATGGAGAACTTACTTGTTGAAATGACAACAAAAGACTTACACAAACGTGGTTGATAAAGTACTACCAATTTGACTCCAATTTTGAAAGAAGTCCCACCATGGATAAAATGCTATCAGAAAGTATTACATGCTATAGAAATAACATTGATTAAAGGACAAATCAATCTATTTATAAATCATTATCTTATTTTTTATTAAAAGTTCCACAGTCATCCCAGTCTTTTGCCACCACCACCCTGGTCAGTCCACAGCCATCAATAAAGAGGTAAGACCCTCCACCAGCAAAAACATTACAACTCACTGAAAGTTTGGATGATGTTTAGCATTTTTTAACAATCAACTATTTTAAATTTAATGTATATACATTGGTTTTATATACAGACATGACTGAGTGATTTCGCTTTCACTTTCACATTGGTTTTCAGACATAATACTGCTGCACACTAAATAGACTACAGTGAATGTGAAATTGTTAGTTGCTCAATCACGTCTGACTCTTTGAGACCCCATAGACTGTAGCCCTCCAAGCTCCTCTGTCCTTGAATCCAGGCAAGAATACTGGAGTAGGTTGCCATTTCCTTTCTCCAGGGTATCTTCCCTACCCAGGGATTGAACCCATGTCTCCTGCACTGCAGGGAGATTCTTTACCATCTGAGCCACCAGGGGCAGTATAGTATAAACACATAGTTTTTACATGCTTTGTGACACCCCCCTCCCCCCCCCCAAAAAAAAAGTACTCCCTTTACTGTGCTATTTGATTCATCACAGTGGTTTGAAACCAAACATACAATATCTCTGAGGTATGCCTGTATTGGTGTACTTACTTGAGAAAGGTGAATGAGGTTTAACAGAGAAAAAAGACAATAAGTTGGTGACAGAGATTGGAGTACCACAGCTATGAGCCCAGGAAAGTCAGGTGTTGGTGACAACATCTAAAACTTAGGAGAGGGGTGTGGGGAGGGTTCTATTCCAGAGACTCCAAGAGAAATCAATCTTACTGACACCTTAATTTTGGACTTTTTGCCCTGCAGAACTATGAAGGAATAAATTTATGTTGTTTATGGTGATTTGCTATGGCAGTTCTAGGAAATTAACACTCCCAACATATACATACAAATTTCCTGAAATCTCATTTCAAAAATGTTCTTCAGTTCAGTTCAGTCACTCAGTCGTGTCTGACTCTTTGTGACCCCATGAACTGAAGCACGCCAGGCCTCCCTGTCCATCACCAACTCTCGGAGTTTACTCAAACTCAAGTCTATTGAGTCGGTGATGCCATCCATCCATTTCGTCCTCTGTCATCCCCTTTTCCTCTAACTCCCAATCCCTCCCAGCATCAGACTCTTTTCCAATGAGTCAACTCTTCGCATGAGGTGGCCAAAGTACTGGAGTTTCAGTTTTAGCATCATTC
>NW_011478831.1:79707-80167 GCF_000754665.1 Bison bison bison | reverse complement strand
GCCTTGACTAGACAGACCTTTGTTGGCAAAGTAATGTCTCTGCTTTTGAATATGCTATCTAGGTTGATCATAACTTTCCTTCCAGGAGTAAACGTCTTTTAATTTCGTGGTTGCAATAACCACCTGCAGTGATTTTGGAGCCCCCCCAAAATAAAGTCTGACACTGTTTCTACTGTTTCCCCATCTATTTCCCAAGAAGTGATGGGACCAGATGCCATGATCTTCATTTTCTGAATGTTGAGCTTTAAGCCAACTTTTTCACTCTCCTCTTTCACTTTCATCAAGAGGCTTTTTAGTTCCTCTTCCCTTTCTGCCATAAGGGTGGTCTCATCTGCATATCTGAGGTTATGGATATTTCTCCTGGCAATCTTGATTCCAGCTTGTGCTTCTTCCAGCCCAGTGTTTCTCATGATGTGCCCTGCATAGAAGTTAAATAAGCAGGGTGACAATATACAGCATT
>NW_011478831.1:65806-79515 GCF_000754665.1 Bison bison bison | reverse complement strand
CAAGAGACAGGTCAGATGGTCTGGTATTCCCATCTCTTTCAGAATTTTCCACAGTTTATTGTGATCCACACAGTCAAAGGTTTTGGCATAGTCAATAAAGCAGAAATAGATGTTTTTCTGGAACTCTCTTGCTTTTTTGGTGATCCAGCAGATGTTGGCAATTTGATCTCTGGTTCCTCTGCCTTCTCTAAAATCAGCTTGAAGATCTGGAAGTTAATGGTTCACGTATTCCTGAAGCCTGGCTTGGATAATTTTGAGCATTACTTTACTAGCGTGTGAGATAAATGCAATTGTGCGGTAGTTTGAGCATTCTTTGTCATTGCCTTCTTTGGGATTGGAATGAAAACTGACCTTTTCCAGTCCTGTGGCCACTGCTGAGTTTCCAAAATTTTTGGCATATTGAGTACAGCACTTTCACAGCATCATCTTTCAGGATTTGGAATAGCTCAACTGGAATTCTATCACCTCCACTAGCTTTGTTCATAGTGATGCTTTCTAAGGCCCACTTGACTTCACATTCCAGGATGTCTGGCTCTAAGTGCGTGATCACACCATTGTGATTATCTTGGTCATGAAGATCTTTTTTGTACAGTTCTTATGTGTATTCTTGTCACCTCTTCTTAATATCTTCTGCTTATGTTAGGTCCATACCATTTCTGTCCTTTATTGAGCCCATCTTTTCATGAAATGTTCCCTTGGTATCTCTAATCTTCTTGAAGAGATCCCTAGTCTTTCCCATTCTTTTGTTTTCCTCTTTCTTTGCATTGATCACTGAGGAAGGCTTTCTTATCTCTTCTTGCTATTCTTTGGAACTCTATATTCAGATGCTTCTATCTTTCCTTTTTTCCTTTGCTTTTCATTTCCCTCCTTTTCACAGTATTTGCAAGGCCTCCCCAGACAGCCATTTTGATTTTTTGCATTTCTTTTCCATGGGGATGGTCTGGATCCCTGTCTGCTCTACAGTGTCATGAACCTCCATCCATAGTTCACCAGGCACTCCATCTATCAGATCTAGTCCCTTAAATCTATTTCTCACTTCCACTGTATAATCATAAGGGATTTGATTTAGGTGATACCTGTATGGTCTAGTGGTTTTCCCTTCTTTCTTCAATTTCATTCTGAATTTGGCAATAAGGAGTTCATGATCTGAGCCACAGTCAGTTCCCAGTCTTGTTTTTGCTGACTGTATAGAGCTTCTCCATCTTTGGCTAGCAATGACAAATTTCAAACTCCTTTCATTCTGTGTCTTAAATCATGTCAGGTAGGATGGGGTTGGATGACAAACAGGATTTTTCTTTTCCTCTGTTGTTCAGGAATTATTGTTAAGAAATGAATTTGAAGGCACAACAGCCTAAGTGACCTACATTATATTTAAGGCAACAATTATTATTAACTCTCTCCTCACTTAGGGAATGGAGAGACATGATTTCCTAGCATTTCAATATGCCATCTACCCATCAGTTTGAGAGTCAGAGAGAGAGAAGGAAGTACCCATTTAACGAGCTTGCATCCTAGGTTGCCTCAGTTGTGTCTGACTCTTTGTGGCCCTATGAACTCTAGCCAGGCTCCTCTGTCCATGGGATTCTCCAAGAAAACACACTGGGGTGGGTTTCCATGCCCCCCTCCAGGGGATCTTCCTGACCCAGGGATCCAAGCTGTGTCTTCTTTGTCTCATGTATTGGCAGGCTGGTTCTTTACCACTAGTGCTACCTGGGAAGCTCATGCCCCTTCAGAGGGCACTGTACATCAAGGCTCTTCTGTACCATCACCTCTCTGCAAGAATGGCAAGGGAGTAGAATTCTTTCCAGAAGGAATGCCCTAAGAAAGGCAGTAGTGACCTGGACTAAGTTTACAAGGGAATCTTTGCATTTTCCCCCAAGTAGATAAGTTGCTAAGCTATTGAACTTGTTAGCTGCACTATTGCCCTACTGCTGATGATACAAGGACTTTGTCCATTTCATCTAAAGTTGTCAAATTTTTTGCACTAAAGATTTTCAAAATATTCCTGTTTTATCTTTTTTGTTGTTTTCAAGGTGTTTAGTGGTAGACCATCTTTCATTTTTGAAGTTGGTAACTTCAAAATGTTGTGTTTCTTCTATTTATGAATGTTCTTAGATTTAAATTTATTAATTTTATAGGTATTTCTATATGACACATATTTAAAATTGTTCCCATTAAGAAAAAAGAAAGGTTTCATCTGTAGCAAAACTGGTAAAACATTGTACAATCATCTCAAGACATAAAGAGATACTTTGGTAGCATTAAACAAGCATGGCAAGCAGGCTCTGAATCCAAACCCAGCAGGGCCTTCCTTGTGCCTCTGAGTGCTACTTTGTGAATTTTTTTCTTGGAAGGTAATTGCTTTACAATATTTTGCTAATTTATGTCATACATCAACATGGATCAGCAAAGAGTATACATATGACCCCTCCCTCCTGAGCCCCGTCCCATCTCCTTCCCCATCTCAACCTTTGAGGTTGTCACAGAGCAGTGGGTTGAGCTCCCTGTGAAACACAACAAATTTCTATTTGCTGTCTATTTTGCATATGGTAATATATATGTTTCCATGCTATACTCTCAATTCATCCTATCTTTTCCTTTCCCCACTGTGTATACATATCTGTTCTCTATGTCTGCATCTCCATTGCAGCCCTGCAAATAGGTCAATCAGTATGATGTTTCTAACTCCAAATGGATGTGTTAATGTACAATATTTGTATTTCTATTTCTGACTTACATCACTCCGTATAATAGGCAATAGGTTCATCCACCTCATCAGGACTGATTAAAATGCGCTCTTTTTTTATGGCTGAGTAATATTCCATTATAAATATTGTACCACAATTTCTGCATCCCTTCATCTTCAGTGTATATCTAGGCTCCTTCTATGTCCCAGTTATTGTAAAAAGGGCTGCAATGAATATTGTCTACAGGTATCTCTTTCAATTATGTTTTTCTCAGGGTATATGCCAAGTATTGGTATTGTTGGGTCATATGGTTCCATGACCCATATCAGCTTCCCTGATACCTCAGCTGGTAAAGAATCTGCCTGCAATGCAGGAGACCTCGGTTAGATTCCTGGGTCAGGAAGATCCACTGGAGAAGGGATAGGCCATCCACTCCAGTCTTCTTGGACTTCACTTGTGGCTCAGCTGGTAAAGAATCTGCCTGCAATGTAGGAGACCTGGGTTCAATTCCTGAGTTGGGAAGATTCCCTGGAGAAGGGAAAGGCTACCCACTCCAGTATTCTTGCCTGGAGAAGTCCATGGACTCTAAAGTCCTTGGGGTCGCAAAGACTCTGACACGACTGAATGGCTTTCACTTTCAAGGTAGTTCTATTCCTAGTTTTTTTCAGGAATCTCCATACTTTTCTCCACAGTGGGTGTATTGATTTACATTCCCACCAAGAGTGCAAGAAGATTCCCTTTCCTCCACATTCTTTCCAGCATTTGTTGTTTGTAGACTTTTTAATGATGGCCATTCTGACTGGTGTAAAGTGATACCTCATTATAGTTTTGATTTGCATTTCTCTAATAATGAATGATATTGAGCATATTTTCATGTGTTTGTTGGCCATCTGTATATCTTCTTTGGAGAAATGTCTGTTTAGGTTTTCGACCCATTTTTTGATTGCATTGTTTGCTTTTATGGTGTTGAGTAGGTATGAGATGCTTGTAGATTAATCCTTTGTCACTTGCTTCATTTGCAATTATTTTCTCTCATTATGAGAGTTGTCTTTTAATCTTATTCATTATTTCTTTGGTGTTCAAAAACTTTTAAGTTTGATTAAATCCCATCTGTTTACTTTTGCTTTTATTTCCATTACTCTAGGAAATGGGTCAAAGAGGACCTTGCTGTGATGTATGTCAAAGAGTGCACCAGCTATGTTTTCCTCTTAAAGCTTTATACTTTCTGGCTTTATGTTTAAATCTTTAATTGATTTTGAGTTTATCTTTGTGTATGGTATTAGGAAGTGTCCTACTTTCATTCTTTTACATGTTACTGTCTAGTTTTCCCAGCACCACTTTTTGAAGAGACTGTATTTTTTTTTTCCATTGTATATTCTTTCTTCCTTTTTCAAAGATAAGTTTTCCAGAGGTGCATGTGTTTATCTTTGGGTTTTTATCTTGTTCCATGGATCTATAGTTCTGTTTTTGTACCAATACCATATTGTCTTAATGACTGTAGCTTTGTAGTATAGTCTGAAGTCAGGAAGGTTGATTCCTCTAGCTTCATTCTTCTTTTTCAGGATTGCTTTGGCTATTCAGAGTTTCTTGTATTTCCATTGAAATTGTGAATATTTTTCTAGTTCTGTGAAAAGTAACATTGGTAGTTTGAAATGGATTGCATTAAATCTGTAATTACTTTGGGTAGTATAGTCATTTTCACAATATTTGTTCTTCCAGTCCAAGACATGGTGTATTTTTCTATCCGTTTTTGCCGTCTTTGATTCCTTCCATCAGTGTCTTTTAGTTTTCTGCACATAGGTCTTTTGTCTCTTTAGGTAGATTTATCCCTAGGTATTTTATTTTGCTGTTGTTGTTGCAGTGATGAATTCAAGAGATTTCTCTGTGTTAAATTTATAATTGGTGACTTTACTAAATTCATTGATTAGCTCTAGTAATTTTCTGGTGGCATCTTTAGTTTTTCCATGTATAGTATCATGTCATCTGCAAATAGTGAGAATTTTACTTCTTCTTTTCCCATATGGATTATTTTCATTTCTTTTTCTTCCCTGATTGTTGTGGCTAGGACTTCCAAAACTATGTTGAATACTGATGGTGAGAGGGTGCACCCTTGTCTTGTTGCTGATCTTAGAGGAAATGCTTTCAGGTTTTCACCATTGAGACTATTGCTTACTGTGAGTTTATAGTATTTGACCTTTATTATGTTGGGGTATGTTCCTTATATGATTACTTTCTGAAGAGTTTTTTTTTTTTTTTAATCATAAATGGTTGTTGAATTTTGTCAAAAGCTTTCCCTGCATCTATTGAGATTTTCATATTATTTTTAGTTTGTTGATATGGTCTATAACATTGTATATATTGAATAATTTGTGTATATTGAGTAATCCTAGCATCCCTGGGACAAATTGCACTTGATCGTGGTATATGATCCTTTTAGTGTGTTGTTGTATTCTACTTGCTAGCATTTTTGTGAGGATTATTGTATCTATGTCCATCAGTGAAACTGGCCTGTACTTTTCTCTTTTTTTGTGGTATCTTTTTCTGGTTTTGGCATCAGCATGATGGTGGACTCATAGAAAGAGTTTGGGAAATTTCCTTCCCCTCTAATTTTCTGTACAAGTTTGAGCAGGATAGGTGTTTCCTCGTCTCTAAACTTTTGGTAGAATTTGCCTGTGAGGACATCTTGCCCAGGGCTTTTGTTTGTTGGAAGATTTTGAATTACAGTTTTAATTTTGGTGCTTGTGACTGGTATGTTCATGTGTTCTGTTTCTTTCTGGCTCAGTTTTGGAAGGTTACACTTTTACAAGAAGTTGTCCATTTCTTCCAGGTTTTAGCATATAGTTGCTCTGGTAGTCTCTTATGATTCTTTGTATTTCTGCATTGTCTGCTGTGACTCCTTTTTCATTTCTAATTTTATTGACTCTTTTCCCTTTCTTTCTTGATGAGTTTGGCTAATGGTTTGTCAGTTTTGTTTATCTTCTTATTTAACTGGCTTTTAGTTTTATTGATCTTTTTTATTGTCTTCTTAATTTCTTTTTCATTTATCTCTGATCTAATCCTTATGATTTCTTTTCTTCTATGAATTAAAAAAAAAAAAAAAAACTTCCCTTCCTAATTGCTTTGGATGTGAGGTTAGGGTGTTTATTTGATGTTTTTCTCTTTTCTTGAGGTAGGCTTTTACTGGTATAAACTTCCCTGTAGAACTGCTTTTGCCATATCCCATAGATTTTGGGTCATCGTGTTTTCATTGTCATCTGTTTCTAGATTTTTTTTTCCCCTCATGTCTTTAGTGTTGGTTATTTATAAGTGTGTTGTTTATCCTTCATATGTCTGTGTTTTTTACATTAAAAAAAAATTCTGTAATTGATATCTAGTCTCACAGTGTTGTGTTCAGAAAAGATGTTTAATAAGAGTTCAATTTTCTTAAATTTACTGAAGCTTGATTTGTGACCCAAGATGTGATCTGTCCTCGAGAATGTTCTGTGTGCATATGATTTAAAAAAAAAGCATATTTGTTTGGGGATGGAATGTCCTGAATAACTCATTAGGTCCTTCTGATCTAATGTGTGATTTAAAGCTTGTGTTTCCTTATTAATTTTCTGTCCAGATGATCTGTTCATTGGTGTAAGTGGAGTGGTAAAGTCCCCCACTATTATTCTGTTACTGTCAATTTCCCATTTTGTGGTTGCTAGCATTTACCTTATGCATTGAAGTTCTCTTATGTTAGGTGCATAAATATTTACAACTGTTATATCTTCTTCTTGGATTGATCCCTTGATCATTATGTAGTGTCCTTCCTTACCTCTCATAACCTTTTTTTTTTTTTTTAATTTTAAAGACTATTTTGTCTGATATGAGTATTGCAACCTCTGCTTTCTTTTGATGTCCATTTGCATGTGTATTTTTCCCATCACCTTACTTTTAGTCTTTATTTGTCCTGATGTCTGAAGTGGGTGTTTTGTAGACAGCATATACACAGGTCTTGTCTCTGTATCCATTCAGCCTGTGTGTTTCTTTCAGTTGGGGCATTTATCCATTTACATATAAGGTACTTTGATGTGTATGTTCCTATTGCCATTTTCTTAATTATTTAGGGGTTGTTTTGTGGTTCTTTTTCTTCTCTCATGCTTCCTGCTAGAGAATTTCCTGTAGCATTTGTTTTAAGGCTGGTTTGGTGCTGCTGAATTTGCTTAGCTTTCACTTGTCTATAAAGCTTTTGATTTTACTGTCAAATCTGAATGAAATTCTTGTTGGGTAGAGTAATCTTGGTAGTAGGTTTTTTCTCTTTCATCACTTGAAATATATCTTGCCATTGCCTTCCTGCCTGCAGAGTTTCTGTTAATAAAATCAGCTGTTAGCCTTATGAGGATTCCTATGTATGTTTTATATGGTTTTCCCTTGTAGATTTTTTTTTTTGAGAAAAAGATATTAAATTTATTGGTTATCTATTGAACCTAAAATGCCAACCAAACATTCAGGACTATCTGACCAATCATTGGAATTTTTTTTTCCACTTTTTTTAAAAATTTTATTTAATTTTTAAACTTTACATAATTGTATTAGTTTTGCCAAATATCAAAATGAATCCACCACAGGTATACTTTTAATGTTTTTTTCTTTGTGTTTAATTTTTGTTAGTTTGATTAACATGTGTCTTGGTATATTTCTCTTTTAGTTTATTCTGCATGAGATTTTCTGGGCTTCCTGGACTTGGGTGACTTTTACTTTCCCATTTTAGGGGATTTTTTAACTTTAATCTTCTGAAATGTTTACATACATTCACTTCCTTTTTCTCTTTTTCTTCTGGGACCCTGATAATTCAAATGTTGATACATTTAATATTGGCCCAGAGATCTCTGAGATTGTCCAAAATGCTTTTATTTCATTTTTAAAAAATTCTGCTCCTTGGCATTTATTTTTATAATTCTGTCTTCCAGTTCCTTTATCCATTCTTTTGTGTCATTTATTCTGCTATTGATTCCTCCCAGGGCAGTTTTAATTTCATTGATTGTTTTATTCATTACTGTTTGTTTATTCTTTATTCCTTCTAGGCCTCTGTAAATGTGTTAAATGTTTCCTGAATTTTCTCCATTCTATTTTTAATATTTTGAAACTTCTTTACTATAATTACTCTAAATATATGTTCCCTATTTCCTTTTCATTTATTAGATCTTGTGATTTTTTACCTTGCTTCTTCATCTATAACATGTTTTTTGTCATTTCATTTTTTTTTTTTTTGGATGGTAAGACTGTGTTCCTATATTACTAGTTGTTTTGCCTGACATTCCCAGGTGTGGAGTTTGCAACCAGTTGGGTAGAACCAGGTCTTGGTATTGAGATGTGGACCTCTGGGTGACCTCACTCCAAGCAGTGTTCTTTGGTGCCTGTGATTTTCTATTACTCCAGCAGTTCAGACTCAGAGCTCTCACCTCAGGGGTTCAGGCCTGGTCTCTGGCTCATGAACAGTGATCCTGTAAGCCATGAGCTGTGGGGCAAAAGAAAGCCAAAAGGAAGGAAGGTAGAGAAATAAGAAATAAAAAGAATGAGAGAGAAAAAAGCAGAACAATAACAAAGAATAAAAGCTAACAACCCCTGAAGGTTAAAACCAAACTCCAACAGCAACTTGAGAGAAGAAAATAAAAGAAAAATAAACATAAGAGGGAGCAGAATAATAACAAAGATTATAAAATAATAGAATAAACTTAGAAAATTAACAGAAATAGTAGGAAAATAAGAATGTATATGAAACAACCACTGGAGGTTAAAATCAAACTCCACTGGCAAATCGTGAAAAAAAAAAAAATCAAAGCAAAACAAAAAGGAAGAAAAAAAGTTTTGCCGTGAAGGGTGGGGCTTACGCTGTGGAGGTGTTTAGGTGGAAAAGATTTAGGTGAGGCTGGGGTCCTGATTCAGGATCCAAGCCTTCAGAACAGGCCTGGAGTGGGGGTGGGGGGTACCACGGGCTCCACCTAGTCAAAGGGGCCTCTGAAGTGCTTCCTGCCTTTGGGTTTAAAGAACAAAGCCTAGGTCCCCAGGAGGCTCCCATGCCATCACTCAGGGGAACATCAGATGGATTCCCTCCTCCAAAACAAGAGGGACCCCTCCCAGCTAGCCCTGCTCAGTTTCCCCTTCCTCTTGCACCTGCAAGACTTAGGTGGGCAGAGGGTGCCCTTGAAGGTGTTCCTGGAGTGGTACCAGAGGGCACAGGGCTCTTCCTGGAAGGTGAAGTGTGTCTGGAGGGAAGGGGGGCCTGGTGGATGGGGGGAGGGCTGTCCCAGAAGGAGAAAGGAACCAGGTGGTAAAACATGGATCCCAGATGCAGAGAGCCCAGTCCAGATGTCAGACAGGGCCCCTGGAGAGGTGAGGGGGCACACGGAAAACAGGGAGCTTTGAGGAAGGAGGAGGAATCCAGAGAATAAAAGGTGACCTTGGAGGGTGGAGGGGGACTCCCAGAGGATGGAAGTTTTGGCCTGGAGGGATGTGGAGTCCAAAAGAGAGGAGACAGCCCTGGAGAGCAGAGGGAAACTGTGGAGAGCAGAGGGCCTAGTCCAGGAGGCAGATTAAGATCCCTACAGGGATGTGGGGTCTCCAGAGAAAGAAGGAATCTGGAAGGCAAGAGAGTAGAGGGGAGCCTGAGACAGAGGTGGAGCAATAGAGGGGGTGGATGGGGCCAGGAGGACAGAGGTGGCCTGGAAGGGCAGAAGGCTCAGCCTGGGGCCTTAGGAGGTTCCCCAGGGTTGAGTGGGTGGGGAAATACAAGCCAGTTTCCTGTTTCTGGAATCCCTAAGGAGCCTTACCACTGTCTCTCACGTCCAGAAGACCCACCTAGGGAAGGGGTCCTTGAAGAGCAGAGGATGTCCTGGAGGGATAGGGCAGAAGGCTCAGCTGGAGGGTAGAGAGGGCCCTGGAGGGCAGAAGGGGCCCCAGAAGAAAGAGGTTCCAGGCCCCAGGCCCCAGAAGTCCCCCTGTGGCCAAGTGAAAGGGGAACCCCATGAGACTTCCCTGATGAAACCTACAGTCTCCTCAGAGGCCTGTCCCCCTCCCAGCAGGCATGCTGCTCTGAGCATCCCAGAGTAGCCAAACCACTGGTGGCGCCCCAAAGGTTCCCAGCACCCAAACGTCTTCCCCTCCCCCAGCTACACCTCAGTCACTGGTCATCTGTCCTAGACCATCCCCCACTCCCCTCAACCCAGTACCTGGTTGCCCCCAGGGCTCATCCTGTCTGCCTATCCACAGGAGGTCCCCCACTAGTGCCTGATAGGTAACAGGCATGGGGAGACACAGACTCTGTTTCTTCCCTCACCACCATCTTGGCTCCGCCCCCTACTTTGTGAATTTGTAGCAGCACCAGCAGTAGTGTTTTGGGCCCTAGGACTGCACACTTTCCCCAACCATTGGCCTGGAAAATGTATATGACAGTTTGGTTCAGTTCAGTAGCTCAGTCGTGTCTGACTCTTTGCAATCCCATGAATTGCAGCATGCCAGGCCTCCCTGTCCATCACCAACTCCTGGAATTCACTCAAACTCATGTCCATCGAGTCAGTGATGCCATCCAGCCATCTCATCCTCTGTCATCCCCTTCTCTTCCTGCCCTCAATCCCTCCCAGCATCAGAGTCTTTTCCAGTGAGTCAACTCTTTGCATGAGGTGGCCAAAGTACTGGAGTTTCAGCTTTAGCATCATTCCTTCCAAAGGCTGATCTCCTTTAGAATGGACTGGTTAGATCTCCTTGCAGTGCTGTAAATTAAATGCTTTCTGAAGAAATAAATCTCCTTCATGACTGTTTAAAAAAAATAACTTCAATGTATAGTATAGATTCTCATCAAATGAGGAGTAGGAAATAATGTCCTAAAACTGATAGAAGGCATCTAAGACAAGCCCACAGGTAAAATCATAATTAATGATAAAAGATTGAGTGCTTTCTTCCTAATTTTAGAAAGAAGACAAGGATGCCCACTTTTACCCTTTCCATTCAATATTATACTGGAGACTCTAGCTAGTTCAATATGGTAAGACAAAGAAAAATATATATAAATTAGAAGCAAGAAATTAAGCTATTGTAATGCATATTGTTCAAATATTCTCTCTCACCCTCTCACCCTCAGTTCATCCCATCCTCTCATTCCTTCACTGTATCTGCTAGTCTGTACTCTATGTCTGTGTCTCTATTCCTGCCTTGCTAATAGGTTTATCAGTACCATTTTTTTAGATTACATACATGTACATTAATATATGATATTTGTTTTTATCTTTCTGACTTACTTCATTCTGTATAACAGGCTCCTTTCTCCTGGTTTTGTTTGTTCCCTTCAAGAGTCTTTTTCCCTAGTCCTGTATAAGTTCTGTAATCAAATGCCACTGGCCTCCAAAATAAAAAACCCCGGGGGTTCTCAGTCCCTTTGTCAGATCCCCAGGTTGGGAAATCTGTTGGGGGTCCTAGAATTTTCTTAAAGTGCAAGAATTTGTTTGGTATAATTGTTCTGGAGTTTGCTTGGTGGCTCTATGGTGGGTGAATGGTGACTTCTTCCAAAAGGGCTTATGCCACACACTGTGTGACCCAGGTCTGCTGCACCCAGAGCCCCTGACCCTGCGGCAGGACACTTTTGACCCATACCTCTGCAGGAGACACTCAAAGGCAGGTCTAGCTTAGTCTCTGTGGGATCTCTGGGTCCGGGTGCTCAGAAGGTTTTGTTTGAGCCCCCTGAGTGTCTCTGGAAGGTATGGGGTTTGATTCTAAACTTGATTTCACCCCTCCTACAATCTTGCTTCTCCTTTGCCCTTGGACATGGGGAATCTTTTTATTTTTTATTTTTGGTGGGATCCAAAATTCTCTTGTTGATGGTTCAGCAGTGAGTTGTAATTTTGGAGTTCTCACAGGAGAAGATGAGCACACATCCTTCTACTCCACCATTTCTTTGGGGATACATTCAACAAAAGAGTAAAAAATGCAGTACTTGGGTGCAAACTCAAAAATGACAGAATGATCTCTGTTTGTTTACAAGAAAAAATATTCAGTATCACAGTATTCCAAGTCTATGCCCCAACCAATAACTCTGAAGAAGCTGAAGTTGAAAGGTTCCATGAAGACCTACAAGACCTTCTAGAACTAACAACCGAAAAAGACATCCTTTTCACCATAGAGGACTGGAATGCAAAAGTAGGAAGTCAAGAGATGCCTGGAGTAACAGGCACATTTGGCCTTGGAGTACCAAATGGAGCAGAGCAAAAGCTAACAGAGTTTTGCCAAGAGAATACACTGGTCATAGCAAACACCCTCCCCCAACAACACAAGAGACGACTCTACACATGGATATCACCAGATGATCAATACAAAAATAAAATTGATTATATTAGTTGCAGCCAAGGATGGAGAAGATCTTTACAGTCAGCAAAAGCTAACTGTGGCTCAGATCATGAACTTCTTATTGGAAAATTCAGACTTAAATTGAAAAAAAAGGAGGGGAAACCAACTCGATCATTCAGGTGCGACCTAAGTCAAATCCCTTACGATTATACAGTGGGAATGACAAATAGATTCAAGGGGTTGGATCTGATAGACAAAGTACCTGAATAACTGAGGCACTTAGGCACTTAGACTGAGGTTTGGGACATTGTACAGGACATAGTGATCAAGAAAAATAAATTCAAAAAGGCAAAATGGTTGTCAGAGGAGGCCTTACAATAAACTGGGAAAAGAAGAGAAGCTAAAGGCAAAAGAGAAAAGGACATATATACCCATTTGAATGCAGAGTTCCAAAGAATAGCAAGGAGATATAAGATACCCTTCCTCAGTGATCAGTGCAAAGAAATAAATGAAAAAGAAAGAATGGGAAACACTGGAGATCTCTTCAGGAAAATTAGAGATACTAAAATCATTGCAGATGGTAATTGTAGCCATGAAATTAAAAGACGCTTACTCCTTGGAAGAAAAGTTATGACCAACCTAGATAGCATATTCAAAAGCAGAGACATTACTTTGCCAACAAAGGTCCGTCTAGTCAAGGCTATGTTTTGTCCAGTAGTCATGTATGGATGTGAGAGTTGGACTGTGAAGAAAGCTGAGCGCTGAAGAATTGATGTTTTGGACTGTGGTGTTGGAGAAGACTCTTGAGAGTCTGTTGGACTGCAAGGAGATCCAACCAGTCTATTCTAAAGGAGATCAGTCCTGGGTGTTTTCTTTGGAAGGAATGATGCTAAAGCTGAAACTCCAGTACTTTGGCCACCACATGCGAAGAGGTGACTCATTGGAAAAGACTCTGATGCTGGAAGGGATTGGGGGAGGGAGGAGAAGGGGATGACAGAGGATGAGATGGCTGGATGGCATCACCGACTCAATGGAAGTAAGTTTGAGTGAACTCCGGGAGTTGGTGATGGACAGGGAGGCCTGGCGTGCTTCAGTTCATGGGGTCGCAAAGAGTCAGACACGACTGAGTGACTGAACTGAACTGAAAAGATGGGCACAATAAAGGACAGGAACAGTATGGACCTAACACAAGCAGAAGACACTAAGAAGAGATGGCGAGAATACACAGAAGAACTCTGCAAAAAAGATCTTTATGATCCAGATAACCACAATGGTGTGACCACTCACCTAGAGCCAGACATCCTGGACTGTGCAGTCAAGTGGGCCTTCAGTTTAGTTCAGTTCAGTTCAGTCACTCAGTCGTATCCGACTCTGTGAGCCCATGAATCGCAGCACGCCAGGCCTCCCTGTCCATCACCAACTCCAGGAGTTCACTCAAACTCACGTCCATCGAGTCAGTGATGCCATCCAGCCATCTCATCCTCTGTCGTCCCCTTCTCCTCCTGCCCCCAATCCCTCCCAGCATCAGACTCTTTTCCACTGAGTCAACTCTTCACATGAGGTGGCCCGAGTACTGGAGTTTCAACTTTAGCATCATTCCTTCCAAAGAAATCCCAGGGCTGATCTCCTTCAGAATGGACTGATTGGATCTCCTTGCAGTCCAAGGGACTCTCAAGACTCTTCTCCTACACCACAGTTCAAAAGCATCAATTCTTCAGT
>NW_011478831.1:64278-65706 GCF_000754665.1 Bison bison bison | reverse complement strand
TTTATTTTTAAACTTTACATAATTGTATTAGTTTTGCCAAATATCAAAATGAATCCGCCACAGGTATACATGTGTTCCCCATCCCGAACCCTCCTCCCTCCTCCCTCCCCATACCATCCCTCTGGGCCGTCCCAGTACACCAGCCCCAAGCATCCAGCGTCATGCATCGAACCTGGACTGGCAACTCGTTTCCTACATGATATTTTACATGTTTCATTGCCATTCTCCCAAATCTTCCCACCCTCTCCCTCTCCCACAGAGTCCATAAGACTGTTCAATACATCAGTGTCTCTTTTGCTGTCTCGTACACCGGGTTATTGTTACCATCTTTCTAAATTCCATATATATGCGTTAGTATACTGTATTTATGTTTTTCCTTCTGGCTTACTTCACTCTGTATAATAGGCTCCAGTTTTATCCACCTCATCAGAACTGATTCAAATGTATTCTTTTTAATGGCTGAGTAATACTCCATTGTGTATATGTACCACAGCTTTCTTATCCATTCATCTGCTGATGGACATCTAGGTTGCTTCCATGTCTTGGCTATTATAAACAGTGCTGCGATGAACATTGGGGTACACGTGTCTCTTTCCCTTCTGGTTTCCTCAGTGTGTATGCCCAGCAGTGGGATTGCTGGATCATAAGGCAGTTCTATTTCCAGTTTTTTAAGGAATCTCCACACTGTTCTCCATAGTGGCTGTACTAGTTTGCATTCCCACCAACAGTGTAAAAGGGTTCCCTGTTCTCCACACCCTCTCCAGCATTTATTATTTGTAGACTTTTGGATCGCAGCCATTCTGACTGGTGTGAAATGGTACCTCATAGTGGTTTTGATTTGCATTTCTCTGATAATGAGTGATGTTGAGCATCTTTTCATGTGTTTGTTAGCCATCTGTATGTCTTTTTTGGAGAAATGTCTATTTAGTTCTTTGGCCCATTTTTTGATTGGGTCGTTTATTTTTCTGGAGTTGAGCTGTAGGAGTTGCTTGTATATTTTTGAGATTAGTTGTTTGTATATTTTTGAGATTAGTTGTTTAAAAATTAGAGCAGAAATGAATGCAAAAGAAACAAAAGAGACCATAGCAAAAATCAACAAAACCAAAAGCTGGTTCTTTGAAAGGATAAATAAAATTGACAAACCATTAGCCAGACTCATCAAGAAACAAAGGGAGAAAAATCAAATCAACAAAATTAGAAACGAAAATGGAGAGATCACAACAGACAACACAGAAATACAAAGGATCATAAGAGACTACTATCAACAATTATATGCCAATAAAATGGACAACGTGGAAGAAATGGACAAATTCTTAGAAAAGTACAACTTTCCAAAACTGGACCAGGAAGAAATAGAAAATCTTAACAGACCCATCACAAGCATGGAAATTGAAACTGTAATCAAAAATCTTCCAGCAAACAAAAGCC
>NW_011478831.1:46554-64178 GCF_000754665.1 Bison bison bison | reverse complement strand
ATCTTCCAGCAAACAAAAGCCCCGGTCCAGACGGCTTCACAGCTGAATTCTACCAAAAATTTAGAGAAGAGCTGACACCTATCCTGCTCAAACTCTTCCAGAAAATTGCAGAGGAAGGTAAACTTCCAAACTCATTCTATGAGGCCACTATCACCCTAATACCAAAACCTGACAAAGATCCCACAAAAAAAGAAAACTACAGGCCAATATCACTGATGAACATAGATGCAAAAATCCTTAACAAAATTCTAGCAATCAGAATCCAACAACACATTAAAAAGATCATACACCATGATCAAGTGGGCTTTATCCCAGGGATGCAAGGATTCTTCAATATCCGCAAATCAATCAATGTAATACACCACATTAACAAATTGAAAAATAAAAACCATATGATTATCTCAATAGATGCAGAGAAAGCCTTTGACAAAATTCAACATCCATTTATGATAAAAACTCTCCAGAAAGCAGGAATAGAAGGACCATACCTCAACATAATAAAAGCTATATATGACAAACCCACAGCAAACATTATCCTCAATGGTGAAAAATTGAAAGCATTTCCTCTAAAATCAGGAACAAGACAAGGGTGCCCACTTTCACCATTACTATTCAACATAGTTTTGGAAGTTTTGGCCACAGCAATCAGAGCAGAAAAAGAAATAAAAGGAATCCAAATTGGAAAAGAAGAAGTAAAACTCTCAGCTTTCTTCATAGTCCAACTCTCACATCCATACATGACCACTGGAAAGACCATGGCCTTAACTAGATGGACCTTTGTTGGAAAAGGAATGTCTGGTTTTGAATATGCTATGTAGGTTGGTCATAACTTTTCTTCCAAGGAGTAAGCATCTTTTAATTTCATGGCTGCAGTCACCATCTGCAGTGATTTTGGAGTCCCCCAAAATAAAGTCTGACACTGTTTCCACTCTTCCCCCATCTATTTCCCATGAAGTAATGGGACCAGATGCCATTATCTTCGTTTTCTGAATATTGAGTTTAAGCCAACTTTTTCACTCTCCTCTTTCACCTTCATTAAGGGGCTTTTTAGCTCCTCATCACTTTCTGCCATAAGAGTGATGTCATATGCATATCTGAGGTTATTGATATTTCTCCCGGCAATCTTGATTCCAGCTTTTGCTTCTTCCAGCCCAGCCTTTCTCATAATGTAGTCTGCATAGAAGTTAAATAAGCAGGGTGACCATATACAACCTTGACGTACTCCTTTTCCTATTTGGAACCAGTCTGTTGTTCCATGTCCAATTCTAACTGCTGCTTCCTGACCTGCATACAAATTTCTCAAGAGGCAGGTCAGGTGGTCTGGTATTCCCATCTCTTTCAGAATTTTCCACAGTTGATTGTGATCCACACAGTCAAAGGCTTTGGCATAGTCAATAAAGCAGAAATAGATGTTTTTCTGGAATTCTCTTGCTTTTTTCATGATCCAGCAGATGTTGGCAATTTGATCTCTGATTCCTCTGCCTTTTCTAAAACCAGCTTGAACATCTGGAAGGTCACGGTTCATGTATTGCTGAAGCCTGGCTTGGAGAATTTTGAGCATTACTTTACTAGCATGTGAGATGAGTGCAATTGTGTGGTAGTTTGATCATTCTTTGGCATTGCCTTTCTTTGGGATTGGAATGAAAACTGACCTTTTCCAGTCCTGTGGCCACTGCTGAGTTTTCCAAATATGCTGGCATATTGAGTGCAAGTGGGCCTTAGGAAGCATCAGTATGAAGAAAGCTAAAGGAGGTGATGGGATTCCAGTTGAGCTATTTCAAATCCCAAAAGAAAATGCAGTGAATGTTTTGCACTCAATATGCCAGCACATTTGGAAAGCTCATCAGTGGACACAGTAGTGGAAATGGTCAGTTTTCATTCCAAACCCTAAGAAAGGCAATGGCAAAGAATGTTCAAACTACTGCACAATTGTGCTCATCTTACACACTAGCAAAGCAATGCTCAAAATTCTCCAAGCCAGGTTTCAACAGTATGAGGACTGAGAACTTTAGATGTTCAAACTGGATTTAGAAAAGGCAGAGGAACCAGAGGTCAAACTGCCAGCATCTATTGGATCATCAAAAAAGCAAGAGAGTTCCAGAAAAATATCTACTTGTGCTTTATTGACTATGCCAAAGCCTTTGACTGTGTGGATCACAACAAACTGTGGAAAATTCTTCAAGAAATATGGAATACTAGACCACCTTACTCAAATTGGAACCACTGGAAAAGACCCTGATGCTAAGAAAGTTTTGGAAGGCAGGAGGAGAAGGGGATGACAGAGGATGGGATGGTAGGATGGCGTAACCAATTCTATGGACATGAGTTGAGCAAGCTTCAGGAGTTGGTGATGGACAGGGAAGCCTATCGTGCTGCAGATCATGGGATTAGAGTCAGACATGACTGAGCAACTGAACTGACAGATGAATAGTATCATGCAATCTGCATAATGCAAAAAATTTCCTTCCTTTTTTCCCAGTCTGGATTCCTTTTATTTATTTTTCTTCTCTGATTGCTGTGGATAAAACTTCTGCAACTATGTTGGATACTAGTGGTATTCAGAAGGGGGACCCTTGTCTTGTTCCTGATCTTAGAGGAAACACCTTCAGTTTTTCACCATTGAGAATAATGTTTTCTATGTGTTTGTCATATATGGCATTAATTATGTTGAGGAAGTTTCCTTCCATGCTCATTTTCTAAAGAGTTGTTTATTTTTTTTTTCTGTTTTTAAATTTATTTATTTTTAATTGAAGGATAATTGCTTTAAATATTGTGTTGGTTTTTGCCATACATCAACATGAATCAGCCATAGGTATACATATGTCCCCTCCCTCTTGAACCTCCATCCCACCCCACCCCACTCCTCTAGATTGTGACAGAGCCCCGGTTTGAGTTCCCTGAGTCATACAGTAAATTCCCACTGGTTATCTATTTTACATATGTCAGTATGTATATTTCCATGCTACTCTCTCCATTTGCCCCATCCTCTCCATTTTGCACACCATGCACATCAGTCTAGTGTGCAGAGTCTCTGTGTCTAGTCTGCAGAGTCTTGATTGCCTTTGGCTCAAAGTAGTCCACAGGCCAAAGTGGCACACCTTGAGGAGGCCTGTTCCGAACACCTTCAGTTCTGTCTTTGAAAATTCTCCAACAAGTCCACAGCCCAGAAGCTGAGGGAGAGCTCTCCATCTCATTGATCATAAGTAGATATTGGTTTTGTCAAAGTTTTTCTGCATCTATTGAGGTTATCATACCATTTTTATCTTTCAATTTGTTGATATGGTGTATCACTTTGTTAAATTTGTGTATAATGAACAATCTTTGCAACCCTGGGATGAATTGGAGTTGATCATGATATATGATCTTTATAATGTGTTGTTAGATTCTGTTTGCTAGTATTTTGTTTAGGACTTTTGCGTCTCTATGAATGATATTGGCCTGTAGTTTTCTTTCTTTCTTTTCTGGTATATTTTTTTCTGGTTTTGATATCAAGGTAATGGTGTCCTCATAGAATGGGTTTGGTAGTGTTCTTCCCTCTGCAAATTTCTGGACAGGCTTGAGCAGGTAGATGTTATCTCTTCTAAAGGCATTTGGTAGAACCATACGTGAAGACATCTGGCCTTGGACTTTTGTGTTTTTTTTTTTTTTTGTGAGAATTTTTATCACAGTTTCAATTTCATTGGTTGTGTTTTGTCTGTTTATATATTCTATTTCTTCTTGGATAAGTAATGGAATGTTGTACTTATCTAAGAATTTGTCCATTTCTTCCAGGTTGTCCAAATGACTGGCATATCATTGCTTGGAGTAGTCTCTTATCATCCTTTGTATTTCTACATTGTCTGTTGCAACCTTTCCGTTTTCATCTCTAATTTTGTTGACGAGTCTTTTGCTCTTTTTTGTTGAGTCTGACTAATGTTTTGTCAATTCTGTTTATCATCTCAAAGAACCAACTGTTAGTTTTATTGATCTTTCCTATTATTTCTTTCATTTCTTTATCATTTATCTCTGCATTATTTTTTTCCTTCTACTAAGTTTGAGGGTTTTCTGGTCTTTTTTTTTTTTTTCTGGTTGCTTTAGGTATAAGATTAGGTTGTCTATTTGATGTTTTTCTTATTTCTTGAGGTAGGCTTTTATTGCTATAAACCTCCCTCATAGAACTACTTTTACTGCATCCCTTAGGTTTTGGAGTAAATCCATTTTCCAACTGAGGAAACAGAGAGGTTAAGTCATGTGCCCAAGATCACAAAGCAATTAAATAGTTTTTTTTTTTTTTTTTTGACACTGAGAAGAATGTAACATTTCCCCCCATCCCCAAGAGAAACCCTGTATTGAGATCTAAACGATGGTATACTAGAAGGACATCCACTCATCTTCTCCTGTGAGAACACCAAAATTGCAACTAGCTCTTGAACAATTATTGACAAGAAGATGTTGGAACCCATCAAAATAAGATACTGCACATCCAAGGACACAGGAGAAGACACAACAAAATGATAAGAGGGGCACAATCACAATAAAATTGATTTTTATGCTCACCAAAGTGGCCAACCCAAAAACTGGAGAACAATAATACCAAATAAGTTATTACACTGTTGTGAGGTTCTAAGCCCCATATCAGAATTCCCAACATGGGGACCTGTCAAAGGGACTCAGAATGCCAGGGAATCTGACTTCAAAGGACAGTGGGATTTGATTACACAACTTCCACAGGACTAGAGGAAACAAAGACTCTTCTAAGGCACAAACAAAATCTTTTTCAAACAAGGACCCAGGGGAAAGGAGCAGTGACCCCAAGAGAGATTGAACCATACCTGCCTGTGAATGTTTGAAGGTCTTCTATGGAGGCATGTTGTGGCAATGGCTTGCCCCAGGGAGAGGGGTGCTAGCAGAAGCAGTCCTGAGAGGTATGTCTTGATGTAAATCCTTTTTGGAGTTCACAAATAGCTCTACCATAGAGCCTGCGGACTATAGGACTGGGTCAACTCAGGCCAAACAACTCACAGGGAGGGAGAACATCCCCAGATATCAGTAGACAATTGTATTAAAGATTTACAGAGAATGGCTCTGCCCACCAGTGAAAGACCCAGATTTCCTCACAGGCAGTCCCTCCCTTCAGGAAGCCTGCACAAGCATCTTATTCTCATCCATCAGAAGACAGACAGAAGAAGTAAGAACTATAATTTCACATCTCCATAGTGAAAACCACAATCACAGAAATCTAACCAAAATGATCACATGGACAACAGCCTTGTCCAACTCAGTGAAGCTATTAGCCATGCCATGCAGGGTAACCCAAGATGTACAGGTCAGGGTGGAGAGTTCTGACAAAATGTGATCCACTGGAGAAGGGAATGGCAAACCTCTTCAGCATTCTTGCCTTGAGAACCCCATGAACAGTATGAAAATGCTAAAATATATGACACTAGAAGATGAGTGCCCCCAGGTTGGCAGGTGGCCCATACACTACTGCGGAAGATAAGAGAAATAGCTCCAGAAAGAAGAAGAGGCTGGGCCATGGTGGAAACAATGGACGGTAGTGGATGTTCCTGGTGGTGAAATTAAAGTCTGATGTTGTAAAGAACAATATTGCATAAAACTCTGGAATGACAGGTTCATGAATCAAGGTAAATTGGACGTGGTCAAGCAGGAGATGGCAAGAGTGAATAGTGACATTTTAGGGATCAATGAACTAAAATGGATGGGGATGGGCAAATTTAATTTGGATGATTATTATATCCAGTACTGTGGGCAAGAATCCCTTAAAAGAAATGGAGTACCCCTAATAGTCAACAAAAGACTTTGAAATGCAGTACCTGAGTGCAATATCAAAACAACAGTATAATCTCAGTTCACTTACAAGGCAAACCATTCAACATCACAGTAATCCAAGTCTATGCCCCAACCACAAATGCCAAAAAAGGTGAAACTGAATGGTTCTATGAAGACCTACAAGACCTTATAGAACTGACACCAAAAAAGTGTGATTTTCATCATAGGGGATTGGAATGCAAAAGTAGGAAGTCAAGAGATACCCAGAGTAACAGGTAAATTTGGCCTTGGTGTACAAAATGAAGCAGGGCAAATGCTAACAGAGTTTTGCCAATAAGACACACTGAGTCATAGCAAATACCCTCTTACAACAACACAAGACATGACCCTATGCATGGACATCACCAGATGGTCAGTAACAAAATCAGATTGATTATATTGTTTGCAGCCAAAGAAGGAGAAGCTCTATACAGTCAGCAAAAACAAGAGATGGAGCTGACTGTGGTTCAGATCATGAGCTTCTTATTGCAAAATTCAGGCTTTAAATGTAGAAAGTAGGGGAAAACAATAGACATTCAGTTATGATGGTCTAGATCAAATCCCTTATGATTTTACAGTGGAGGTGACAAATAGAGTCAAGGGAGTAGACCTGGTCAACAGACTGCCTGAAAAACTATGGATAAAGGTTTATAACACTCTTCAGGAGGTGGTGACCAAAACCATTCCAAAGAAAAAGAAATTCAGGAAGGCAAATTTTTTGTCTGAGGAGGCCTTAAAAATACCTGAGAAAAGAAGAGGAGTGAAAGGCAAAGGAGAAAGGAAAATACATACCCAACTGCAGAGTTCCAGGGAATAGCAATGTGAAATAAGAAAACCTTCTTGAGTGAACAACACACAAAAAATAGATGAAGACAATAGAATGGGAAAAACTAGAGATCTCTTCAAGAAAATTTAGAATACCAAGAAAACATTTCATGCAATGATTGGCACAATAAAGTATAGAAATTGCAAATACCTAACAGAATCAGAAGAGGTTAAGAAGTGAAAAGAATACACAGAAGTGTACAAAATGAAGTCTTAATGACACAGATAACCATGATGGTGTGGTCATTCACATAGAACTAGATGCCCGAGTGGTGTCTTAGGAAGCATTACTTCCTTAGGCCTTAGGAAGTGGGCCTTAGGAAGAATTACTACAAACAAATCTAGTGAGGTGATGGAATTCCAGGTGAGCTATTGAAAATCCTAAAATATGATCCTGTTAAAGTGCTGCCCTCAAAATGCCAGCAGATTTGGAAGACTCAGCAGTGACTGCAAAACTAGAAAAGTCAATTCTCATTACAGTCCCTAAGAATGTCAATACCAATGAATATTCAAACTATCATAAAATTGTGCTCATTTCACATTCTAGCAAGCTTATGCTCAAAATACTTCAAGCTGAAAACTTCTGGATGTGCATGCTGGGATTCAAAAAGCAAATGAAACATGTATATTATCATATGTGAAACAAATCAGCAGTCCAGGGTTGATGCATGAGATAGGGTGCTCAGGGCTGGTGCACTGGGATGACCCAGAGGGATGGGATGGGGAGGGAGGTGGGACAGGGGGTTCAGGATGGGGAACACATGTACACCTGTGGTGGATTCATGTCAATGTATGGCAAAACCAATACAATATTGTAAAGTAATTAGTCTCCAATTAAAGTAAATAAATGTATATTAAAAATAAATAAATTTATATTAAAAAATAACAAAGGAACCAGAGACCAAATTGTTAACATTTATTGCCTCACAAGGAAAACACAGGAGTTCCAGAAAAAACATCTACTTCTGCTTCATTGGCTACACAAAAGTCTTAGACTGTATAGGTCACAACTAATTGTGGAAAATTCTTAGACATGGGAGAACCAACCAGATTACCTTACCTGTCTTCTGAGAAACCTGAATGAAGGTCAAGAAGCAACAATTAGGACCATAAATGAAACAACTGACTGGTTGACAACTGAAAATGAGAACAACACTGTATACTGTCACCTTGATTTTTAACAACATATATGCAGAGTAATTCATATGAAATGCCAGACTGGATATATCACAAGCTGAAATCAAGATCACTGGCAGAAACATCCACAGCTTCAGATATGCAGATGATAACCATTCAAATAACAGAATGTGAAGAGGAATGAAAGAGCCTCTTGATGAAGGTGAAAGTGCAAGTTGCTCAGTTGTGTCAGACTCTTTGTAACCCTGTGGACTGCAGCCCATGAAATTCTCCAGGTCAGAATACTGGAAGCCTTTTCCTTCTCCAGGGGATCTTCCCAAACCAGGGATTGAACCCAGGCCTCCTGCATTGCAGGTGGATTCTTTACCAGCTGAGCAACAAGGGAAGCCCAATAAGACTGAAGTGGGAAGCCTATCCCTTCTCCAATGGATCTTCGAACACAGGAATAGAACCAGGGTATCCTGCATTGCAGGTGGATTCTTTACCAACTGAGCTTTCAGGGAAGGTCAAGGTGAAAGAGGAGAGTGAAAAAGCTTAAAACTCAACATTAAAACGCCTAAGATAAAGGCATCTGGTCCCATCACTTCATAGCAAATAAACAGGGAAAAAGTGAAAGCAGTGACAGGTTTTATCTATGGATGGTGACTGCAGCCATGAAATTAAGACACTTGATCCTTGGATAGAAAGTTATGATAATTATAGACAATGTATTTAAACTCAGAGACATCACTTCACTAACAAAGATCCATATAGTCAAATCTATGTTTGTTTGTTTGTTTCTTTTTCCAGTAGTCATGTATGGATAAAACTGTTGGTCCATTAAGAAATCTGAGGGCCCAAGAACTGATGTGTTTGAATTGTGGCCCTGGATAAGACTCTTGTGAATCCCTTGGACAGCAAGGAGATCAAACCATTCAATCCTAAAGGAAACAAATCCTGAATATTCATTGGAAGGACTGATGCTGAGGCTGAAGCTCCACTACTTTGGCCACCTGATGCAAAGAGTCCACTTGTTGCAAAAGACCCTAATGCTGGGAAAAATTGAAGGTAAAAGGAGAAGCCAGTGGCAGAGAATCAGATGGTTAGATAGCATCACTATCTTGATGGACATGAATTTAAGAAAACTCCAGGTGACAGTAGAGGACATAGGAGCCTGGCGTGCAACAGTCCATTGGATCACAAAGAATCAGACACCACTTAGGAAGTGAAGAACAATAACAACACAAAGTAATACATTGTGTCTATTAAGTAAAATTAAAAAAGAATTTTTGAAACTCAAAAATAAAAAGACAAACAACCCCATTAAAAATGTTAAAAAGATTTGGGTAGATAAAGAGTGTATACACAAGGCCAGCATGTACATGAAAACATGTTCAACATTATTAGTCATCAGAAAAATATACATCAAAACCATAATTAAATACCACTTAACACTCATTAGGATGGCTGCAGTAAAACAAACAAACTAACTAAACTAAACTAAACTAAATGTTCATAATGGTGAATTTGGAATACTTGTAAATGGCTGATGGGCATTGACAGTGGTGCTGCCACTTTGGAAGACAATCTGACAGTACCTAAAACTATTAAGCCTAAAGTTACCAAATGAACTAGCACTTCCACTTTTAGTATGTTTTCCCCAAATTTTAAAACAGGTACTGAAACAAATAGTTGCACACAAATGTTCATAGTGCCAGTATTTATAATAGCCAAAAGGTGCAAAAAACCCAATGTACACCAACTGAGGAATGTTTTGTGATGTGGTAGGGTACAACCAACACTGGACTGTCTTTCACCAGGAAAAAAAAAAGGAGAATTAAATATGGATACATGCTACAACATGATTAAATCTTGAAACCATTATGCTAAGTAAAAGGAAGTAGACACAAAACTCATGATGTAAAACAGATATGTGTAATACTCAATTTATATGAAGTAAGCAGAGGAGTCAAATTCCCAGAGATAGAAGATAGATCAGTAATTGCCAGGGTTTGCAGTGGGGCTGGGAATAAGTAGTGACTGAATAGCCTTATGGTTTCTTTCAGGGGTAATGACAAAGGTCCGTCTAGTCAAGGCTATAGTTTTTCCAGTGGTCATGTATGGATGTGAGAGCTCAGAAGAAAGCTGAGCTCTGAGAATTGATGCTTTTGAACTGTGGTGTTGGAGAAGACTCTTGAGAGTCCCTTGGACTGCAAGGAGATCCAACCAGTCCATTCTGAAGGAGATCAGCTCTGGGATTTCTTTGGAAGGAATGATGCTAAAGCTGAAACTCCAGTACTTTGGCCACCTCATGCGAAGAGTTGACTCATTGGAAGACTCTGATGCTGGGAGGGATTGGGGGCAGAAGGAAAAGGGGACGACAGAGGATGAGATAGCTAGATGGCATCACTGACTCGATGGACATGAGTCTGAGTGAACTCCAGGAGTTGGTGATAGACAGGGAGGCCTGGTGTGCTGTGATTCATGGGGTCGCTGGGAGTAGGACATGACTGAGCGACTGAACTGAACTGAACTGAACTGAAAATGTACTGGAATTAGATGCTTGTGTTGGTTGCAAAGCTTTGTGAATCAAGTTGATCCTTGAACAGTATGGCTTTGAATTGTGCGTGTCCACTTAGACAAAAATTGTTTTCAGTGGTAAATACAGCACAACTGTAAGATTCCCAGTTGGTTGAATGCACAGGTGTGGAAACTGCAGGAATAGAAGGTGCTTGTAAAGTTGTAGGCTTTTTAGCCAATCTTAGTTGTAGGCTAAGATTTTTTACAGCTGGGCAATTTGACACCTCTAACTACCTCCCCAACCCCTGTGCATTCTTCAAGGGTCAACTGTATAATAAAAATCACATAACTATTCACTTTAAAGTGGTAAATTTTATGAAGTGTGAGTTACATTTCAATAAATGAGAGATTGATATGGCAGAGGAACAGATGTAATGATTGATAGCACAGAATATATAATTTAAAAACAACCCCTCCTCACAAGTATAACTCCTTGATTTTTGGCAAAGGAGCAAAACTAATTCAATGAATAAATGAAAGTCTTTTTCACAAATAGTCTAGAAAAATTGAACATTTGAAATGTGATGTTTAAACACTTGAGATATAAAGAAATTACCTGTTTTCTATAGTAGTTGTACCACTATGAATTTTCATCATCAATGTGAATGATCCAGTTTCTCTTCTAGTCAGCATTTAGTGTTATCCTTTTTTGTTGGTTATAAGCCATGCTGATAGGTAGTTTATTTATATTTCAAATGTTCAAATAACATATTACTCAGACATTGTACTCCTTGGCAATTATTTTAGAGAGACAGAAAATTATGCTTACATAAATTCTATTTATGAATATTTATAATATTTTATTTATAATTAGCCCCACACTTGAAACAACACAGACATCCTTCAGTTTGTTGTTGTTCATCCTCTCAGTCATGTCTAACTTTTTGGGACCCCATGGACTGCAGCAGGTTTCCTTGTCCTTCACCATTCCCAGAACTTGCTCACAGTCATGTCTATTGAGTTGGCTGCTGCTGCTGCTGCTAGAGCTATGTTGCTTTAGTTGTGTCTGACTCTGTGCGACCCTATGGATGTCAGCCCACCAGGCTTCCCTGTCCCTGGGATTCTCCAGGCAAGAACACTGGAGTGGGTTGCCATTTCCTTCTCCAATGTATGAAAGTGAAAAGTGAAAGTGAAGTTGCTCAATTGTGTCCGACTCCCAGTGACCCCATGGACTGCAGCCTACCAGGTTCCTCTGCCCTGGGATTTTCCAGGCAAGAGTACTGGAGTGGGGTGTCTTTGCCTTCTCCAATTGAGTTGGCAATGCTATCCAACTATCTTGTCTTCTGTTATCCCCTTCTACTCCTGCCTTCTATCTTTCCCAGCATCATTTCTAATGAGTTGGCTTTTCATATCAGGTGCCAAAGTATTGGAGTAGCTTCAGCATCAGCCCTTCCAATGAATATTCAGAGTTGATTTCCTTTAGGATTGACTGGTTTGATCTCCTTGCTGTTCAAGGGACTCCCAAGAGTCTTCTCAAATGCCACAGTTCAAAAGCATCAATTCTTCAGTGCTCAGTCTTCTTTATTATCCAACTTGCATATCCATACATGACTACTGAAAAAACTTTGACTAGATGGACATTTGTTGGCAAAGTAATGTCTCTGCTTTTTAATATGCTGTCCAGGTTGGTCATAGCTTTTCTTCCAAAGAGCAAGTGTCTTAATTTCATGGCTGCAGTCACTGCCCACAGGGATTTTGGAGCCCAAGAAAATCAAGTCTGTTACCGTTTCCATTTTTTTACCCATCTATTTGCCATGAAGTGATGAAATTGGATGCGACAATCTTAGTTTTTTGAACATTGAGTTTTGAGCCAGCTTTTTCACTCTCTTCTTGCACCTTCATCTAGAGGCTCTTTAATTCTTCTTTGATTTCTGCCATAAGGGTGGTGCCAGCTGCATATCTGAGGTCACTGATATTTCTCTCATGAATCTTGATTCCAGCCTGTGTTTTATCCATGCCAGCATTTCGAATGATGCACTCTACATATAAGTTAAATAAGCTGGTGGCTATATACAGCCGTGCTGCTTTCCCATTTTGGAAACGGGAAAGCCATACTCCTTTCCCATTTTGGAATCAGACCGTGGTTCCATGTTCAGGCCTAACTATTGCTTCTTGACCTGCATACAGGTTTCACAGTAGGTGATCTGGTATTCCCAACTCTTAAATAAATTCCCACAGTTTGTTCAGTGGTGTCTGACTCTTTGCAACCCCATTGATTTTAGCTCACAGGTTCTTCTGTCCATGGGATTCTCTAGGCAAGAATACTGTAATGTGTAGCCATTCACTTCTCCAGGGAATCTTCCCAACCCAGGGATCAAACATGGGTCTCTGGCATTGCAGTCAGATTCTTTACTGTTGAGGTACCAGGGAAGCCTGTCCTTCAGTTGGTTCCTGATTCAACAAGCCTGGTACATCATTGCATGAGATATTACTCAGCAATGAAAAGGAGTAAATTACTTTTTTACCATGTTTAAATGTTTTTACTCTTTGATAATTTTGTTGTTTAATAACTAAATTGTGTCCATCCATCCAACCATTTCATGCTCTGTGGTCCCCTTTTCCTCCTGCCTTCAATTGTTCCCAGCATCAGGGTCTTTTCCAATGAATCAGTTATTTGTTTTTTTCTTTTTTCTTTTTATTTTTTTAAATATAAATTTATTTATTTTAATTGGAGGTTAATTACCTTACAATATTGTCAGGTGACCAAAGTATTGATGGCATCAGCGATTCAATGGACAAGAGTTTGAGCAAGCTCCAGGAGTTAGCGAAGGACAGGGAAGACTGGCATGCTGCAGTCTGTGGGGTTACAGAGTTGGACATGATTGAGTGACTGAACTGACTGACTGAAGTTGTGGTCCAACTCTTTTACAACCCATGGACTCTGCCAGGTTCCTCTGTCCATGAGATTTCCAAGGCAAGACTACTGGAGTGGGTTGCCATTTCCTTCTCCAAGGGAACTTCCCAATCCAGGGATGGAACTTGTGTCTACTGCATTGGCAGGCTGATTCTTTACCAATGAGCCACCAGGAAACCTTTCTACTCTGTTAGTTTTGATTCTAAATTTTAGGTTCAGTTTGCCAGATAATCAAAGTTTGCCAGTTAATAAAAAATCTATACTTTGAGAATAATTTTAAATACTTGGATGTTATTGCAAACTGTGAAGTTCTTTTTTTTTTCTTTTATTTTAATTGGGGGCCAATTACTTTAACTAACAATATTTCTCTTTTTTCATCTATTGTACAATAATACTGTACTGTTGATAAATACATATTTTGCATTTTTCTCTTTATTTTTATTTCTTATTGAATTATAGTTGATTTACAATGTTGTATTAGTTTCATATGTACAGAAAAGTGATTCAGCTATTTTACAGATATATATGCACATATATATCTTTTTAGATTCTTTTTGCTTATATTTATTACAAACTATTGAGTATCATTCCTTGTGCTATACATATTGAATATATAGCAGTGTATATTGTTAACCTCAAACTCCTGTTTTATCCCTACCCTCTTTTCCCTTTGGTAACAATAAATTTATATTTTATGTCTGTGGGTTTATTTTTGTTTTGTAAAAAAGTTTTTTTTTTTTGTATTATTATTATTTTTAGATGCCACATATAAACAATATATGGTATCTGTCTTTTTCTGGATTTCTTACTTATCCATTAATCAGTCAATGGATATTTAGATCAATTTCTTACATTGGCCATTACAAATAGTGCTTATATAAACAGTGGGGTGCATTTGTCTTTTCAAATTATGTTTTTCTCTGGATATATGCCCACGGCTAGGAATACAGGGCTATATGGTAGCTCTATTTATAGTTTTTAAGGAACTTCCATACTCTTCTCTATAGTGGCTACATCAATTTGCATTCCTATCAACAACATAAGAGGGTCCTCTTTTCTTCACACCCTCTCCAGCATTTATTATGTATAGACTTTTTAATGATGGTCATTCTGATTGGTATAAGGTAATACCTTATTGTAGTTTTGTTTTGCATTTCTCTGATAATTAGCAATAGTAAGCATGTTTTCGTGTACCTTTTGGCCATCAGTATGTCTTCTTTAGAGAAGCATCTATTTATATATTCTGCCCATTTTTTGACTGGATTTTTTCCCCTATATTAAGCTATAGGAGCTGTTTGTATATTTTTAAAATTAATCCCTTTTCAGTTGCATCATTTGCAATTTTTTCCCCATTCTGTAAGTTGTCTTTTTGTTTGTTTGTTGTTTCCTTTGCTTTAGAAAGGTTTTAAGTTCAACTAGGCTATATTTGTTTATTTTTTGTTTTTATTTCCATTACTCTATGAGGTGAATTTCAAAATATATTGCTGCAATTTATGTCAAAGAATGTTCTGCCTATGTTTTCATGTAGGAGTTTTATGGAATCCTGTCTTACATTTATATCTTTAACATATTTTATCTTTATTTTTTATGACATTAAAGAGTGTTCTAAATTTATTCTTTTACATGTAAAATTCTTAAATTTACATTTATTTTTTTACAAGCTAGCCAGTTTCCCAAGCACCACTTACTGAAGGGACTGTCTTTATTGTTGTGGATTAACTGACCATAGATGTGTGAGTTTATTTCTGGGGTTTCTATATTGTTCCATTCATCTATGTGTCTGTTTTTGAGCCAGTACTATACTGCTTTGATTACCATAGCTTTGTAGTATAATCTGAAGTCAGAGAGCCTGATTATTCCAGCCCCATTTTTCTTAAGATTACTGTGGCTATTTAGGGTCCTTTTTTGTTTCTATAAATTAAAAAAAAATCCTTTAGTTCTCTGAAAAATATCATTTTCAATTTTATAGAGATTCATTGAATATGTAGATTACCTTATGTAGTCTGGTAATTTTAACAATATTTATTCTCTTAATACAATAACACCTTTCCATCCATCTGTGTCATCTTCAGTTTCTTTCATCAGTTTCTTACTGTTTTCAGGTATAGTTCATTTGCCTATTTTTTTCTTAATATTTCTATTTTATTGAAATATGGCTGACTTACAATGTTTCAGATGCACTGCAAGATGATTTAGTTATACATATACACATATATTATTTTTCAGAATATTTCCTATTATAGGTTATTATAATATATTGTCTATAGTTCCCTGTGCTATATAATAAACCTTTTTGCTTGTTGCATATATATTTTTTCTAATTTTATTTTATTTTTAAACTTTACATAATTGTATTAGTTTTGCCAAATATCAAAATGAATCTGCCACAGGTATACATGTGCTCCCCATCCTGAACCCTCCTCCCTCCTCCCTCCCCATACCATCCCTCTGGGTCGTTCCAGTGCACTAGCCCCAAGCATCCAGTATCGTGCATCGAACCTGGACTGGCAACTCGTTTCTTACATGATATTTTACATGTTTCAATGCCATTCTCCCAAATCTTCCCACGCTGTCCCTCTCCCACAGAGTCCATAAGACTGTTCTATACATATCAGTGTCTCTTTTGCTGTCTTTTACACTGGGTTATTGTTACCATCTTTCTAAATTCCATATATATGCGTTAGTATACTGTATTTATGTTTTTCCTTCTGGCTTACTTCACTCTGTATAATAGGCTCCAGTTTCATCCAAATTAGAAATTTACCATTCATTTCTTACTATGTCAAACAAGTGGAATGATAATGTCATAAGTTTTTCAGTTATGTAAAATTTTGTAAGTTTTTTTTAAAAAAGCTTGAGAAAGAACATTAAAAAAAGAAGAAATGTAAAAATTGGAGAATGTAAACTAAATGACATAAGAGTACTGAATATGAAATAGAGAAGGCGAAACAAACTAGATAAATGTAAAAAATCATCTTATAGTCCAGTTGTTTTTAAACATGGCCACTCATTAGAAACATACATGGAGCTTTGGAGGAAAAAAGCAATACTTGGGTATTTGTATTTTTCAAAAAAAAAAATTCAAGATAATTTAAATATGCATCTGGATTTTAAACAGTGATTACAGGGTTTTCTATTAAATGGTAATTTTGGTAATGTAGGATTCTATTAATTTTTCTGTTGACCAATCAAGCTACAATAGTATTAAGTGAGTAGTAATTATATAATCACAGTAGTAAGAGATGTTTATCAGTTTCCAAGAGTGAACTATTGATAAATGCAGCAACCTGGATGAATCATATGATTATGCCAAGTAAAAAAGGCAAAGCAAGAAGGTTAAGAATTCTATAATTCTCTATTCGAAGTTTTGAAATTCAAAATTACATGAATGGAGAAGAGAGTAGCTGCTCTTAGTGGTTAACAATGGGGGTGGGCACGTCAGGAGATTCAGTTCAGTTCAGTTCAGTTGCTCAGTTGTGTCCAACTCTTTGTGAGGCAGGAGTTCGGGGTTGGTTATTACAGGAGGGTATGAGGGATACTGTGGTAACAGAAATGTTCTGTATCTTGACTGTGTCAATGTGAATACCCTGGTTCTGTTATTGTTATATAACTGTGTAAAATGGTGTAATTAGGAGAAACTGGGTAAAGCATATGAAAAAAAATCTGAAGATTCTTATAAATGCTTGTAAATATACAATTATATCTACAAACTTAAAAAGTGTTTGTATTTCTATATACTAATAATTAAAAAATTTGAAAATAAAATGAAAAAATATCATTCGTAATGGCATCCAAAACTATGAAAAACTTTAGGATAAATTTAATAAAACATAGGTAAGGCCAACACACTGACAATTCAAATTCTTTCTGGCCCAAAAAAAGGTAGATCTTTGTCAGACTGTCAGTCTTCAGGATGTCACAGGAAGAAAGCAGAACTAAGATGTCTGAAATCAGGATGATTTTTTCAGGAGATCTATCTTTATGTAGTTTACTTCTTGTAACTTACTCTCTTTCACACATTTCTAGGCTCCTTTTCAACTGGCATTGCATTTTTCTCTCACTAGCATCCCACTTTAAGGATATTAGAGCACATTCTAAAACATAAAGCCCTGCCTTTATTTGGAAATACCATCCCTGCTGGCTTTAAACTTCTAAAATCATCACACCTCTGAGCATGAATTTCTATCCTTCAAGTCAGCATAAAGTTTAAATATCCTTTTCTGAGTCATGAATGATAGAAAAATAAAAACAAAATATCTTCTCTATCCTCTGGTTGTTTACACTATTCAGTTCAGTTCAGTACACTATTCAGGTCACTCAGTCGTGTCCAACTCTTTGCGACCCGATGAATCGCAGCAGGCCAGGCCTCCCTGTCCATCATCAACTCCCGGAGTTCACTCAGACTCACGGCCATCGAGTCAGTGATGCCATCCAGCCATCT
>NW_011478831.1:36096-46454 GCF_000754665.1 Bison bison bison | reverse complement strand
TGCAGTCCAAGGGACTCTCAAGAGTCTTCTCCAACACCACAGTTCAAAAGCATCAATTCTTCGGTGCTCAGCCTTCTTCACAGTCCAACTGTCACATCCACACACGACCACTGGAAAAACCATAGCCTCGACTAGATGGACCTTTGTTGGCAAAGTAATGTCTCTGCTTTTGAATATGCTATGTAGGTTGGTCATAACTTTTCTTCCAAGGAGTAAGTGTCTTTTAATTTCATGGCTGCAGTCACCATCTGCAGTGTTTTTGGAGCCCAGAAAAATAAAGTCTGACACTGTTTCCACTCTTTCCCCATCTACTTGCCACGAAGTGATGGGACCAGAAGCCATGATCTTCATTTTCTGAATGTTGAGCTTTAAGCTCACCTTTTTCACTCTCCTCTTTCACTTTCATCAAGAGGCTTTTTAGTTCCTCTTCATTTTCTGCCATAAGGGTGGTGTCATATGCATATCTGAGGTTATTGACATTTCTCCTGGAAATCTTGATTCCAGCTTTTGCTTCTTCTAGCCAAGGCTTTCTCATGAGGTACTCTGCATAGAAGTTCAATAAGCAGGGTGATAATATACAGCCTTGACGTACACCTTTTCCTATTTGGAACCAGTCTGTTGTTCCATGTCCAGTTCTAACTGTTGCTTCCTGACCTGCATATAGGTTTCTCAAGAGGCAGGTCAGGTGGTCTGGTATTCCCATCTCTTTCAGAATTTTCCACAGTTTATTGTGATCCACACAGTGAAAGGCTTTGGCCTAGTCAATAAAGCAGAAATAGATGTTTTTTCTGGAACTCTCTTGCTTTTTCCATGATGCAGCAGATGTTGGCAATTTGATCTCTGGTTCCTCTGCCTTTTCTAAAACCAGCTTGAACATCTGGAATTTCAGGGTTCACGTATTGCTGAAGCCTGGCTTGGAGAATTTTAAGCATTACTTTACTAGCATGGGAGATGAGTGCAAGTGTGCAGTAGTTTGAGCATTCTTAGGGATGTATTAATTAAAGAACAAAAAAATCACAATATGACTGAAGCCTATCTATCCCAGGAAGCTCATGTGGAATTTAGGTAGGAAAGAAAAAATAAATCCTACAAGTGGTGCCTATTACCCACTGGAAGCTGTCTGTGGCTTTGTGCATCCCATTTATTCAAGGAATCTCAGACTAGCTTGACTTGTTCAGTGACATTATCTCACTTATCATTAGTACAAAAAGCTAGTGGAGGTGATGGAATTCAAGCTATTTAAAATCCTAAAAGATGATGCTGTTAATTGTTGCACTCAATGTACCAGCAAATTTTGAAGACTCAGCAGTGGCCACAAAACCAGAAAATATCAGTTTCCATTCAAACCCCAAAGAAGGGCAGTGCCAAAGACTGTTCAAACTACTGGACAATTGTGCTTGTTTTGCAAGCAAGTAATGGAGAAGGCAATGGCATTCCACTCCAGTACTCTTGCCTGGAAAATCACATGGATGGAGGAGCCTGGTAGGCTGCAGTCCATGGGGTCGCTAAGAGTTGGATATGGCTAAGTGACTTCACTTTCACTTTTCACTTTCATGCATTGGAGAAGGAAATGGCAACCTACTGCAGTGTTCTTGCCTGGAGAATCCCAGGGACAGGGGAGCCTGGTGGGCAGTCGTCTATGGGGTCCCACAGAGTCGGACACGACTGAAGCAACTTAGCAGCAGCAAGGTTATGATCAAAATCCTTGAAACTAGAGTTCAGCAATACGTGAACTGAGAAATTCCAAATGTATAAGCTGGGTTTTAGAGAGGAAACCTGGGTACAGGAAAAGGAAATCAAATTGCCAACATTCGTTGGGTCATAGAGGAGGCAAAGAAATTCCAGAAAAAAACATGTACTTCTGCTTCATTGACTATGCAAAAGCCTTTGACTGTGTGGATCACAACAAATGACGGAAATTTTTTGAAGAGGTAGGAATATCAGAACACCTTACCTGTCTTCTGAGAAACCTACATGTGGGTCAAGAATAAACAGTTAAAACCTTACATGAAACAATGATTGGTTCAAAATTGGAAAAGGAGTATGACAATGATCATATTGCCATCCCGTTTATTTAACTTATATACAGAGTGTGTGCTGTGTGCTTAGTCACTCAGTCGTGTCCAATTCTTGCGACCCCATAGACTGTAACCTGCCAGGCTCCTGTGTCCATGGGATTTTCCAGGGAAGAATACTGGAGTGGGTTGCCATTTCCTTCTCCAGGGGATCTTCTCGACCCAGGAATCGAACCCAGGTCTCCTACATTGCAGGCAGATGCTTTAGCTACTGAGCTACCACATCATGCAAAATGTTGAGCTGGATGAATCATAAGCTGGAATCAAGGTTTCAGGGAGAAATATCAATAACCTCAGATATGCGGATGATAGCACTCTACGGCAGAAAGCTGAGATGAAATAAAGAGCCTCTTGATGAAAGTGAAAGAGGAGAGTGAAAGAGCCAACTAAATATTAAAAAAAAAAAAAAAAAAAAAAAAAAAAAAAACTAAGATCATGGCATTGGTCACATTTGTTGTTATTCAGTCGCTGGATCATGTCCAGCTCTTTGTAACCCCATGTACTGCAACACACCAGGCTTCTCTGTACTTCACCATCTCCCGCAGCTTGCTCAAACTCATGTCCATTGAGTTGGTGATGCCATCCAACCATCTCATCCTCTGTCATCCCCTTCTCCTCCTGCCTTCAATCTTTTCCAGCATCAGGGTCTTTTCCAATGAGTCAGCTCTTCCTGATGGGTGGCCAAAGTATTGGAGTTTCAGCTTCAGCATCAGTCCTTCCAATAAATATTCAGGACTGATTTCCTTTAGGATTGACTGGATTGATCTTTTTGCAGTCCAAGAGACTCTCAAGAGTCCTCCCTGTGCAGTGTAGAGTCAATACTTAGGAAGCAGGTCTGACCAGGCCCATGATACTGTTCTTAATCTCCATTATTGCTTTTTTCTTTGTTTCCCAATGGACCCAAAAGATGCTAGAGAATAACCTCCACACAGTTTTCAAGAGTGCAATGCACTGTTCTACATTCCAACCAATAATGTATGAGTTCTAATATTTTTGCATCAACACTTGTTATCTTTGCTTTTTTGTTGTTTGTTTTTAATAATAATCATCCTAATAGATATGAGGTGATATCCAATTGTAGTTTTGATCTACATGATTAGTGATGTTGAGCAACTTTTCATATACTTGGTGGCATTATTTTTCTTTCATTTATTTATTTTTAAGAAATGCCTATTGAAGTCATTTGCTCATTTTTAATTAAATAATTTTAAATTCATTTTTATTTTTGCTACTGGGTTGTAGGAGATTTTTGTATACTTTGGGTATTATCCTCTTATCAGAGAGATGGTTTGCAAGTATTTTCTCCCATTCCACAGTTTTTCACTTTATTGATCACTTTCTTTGTTGTATAGAAACTTTTATGTTGTTTTAGTCTCATTTGTCTTTTTTTAAATTTCATGTGTATTCAGCATCAAATCCAAAAAAATAAATTGCTAAGGATGATGCTAAGATGCTTTTCTCCTACTTTATTTTGAGGATTTTTACAGTTTCAATTTTTAAGTTTTAAATCTTTAATCCATTTTGAGTTCTTTTATGTATATGGCATATTTCATTCTTTGCATATGGATACCTAGTACTCCCAACATCATTTGTTGAGAGTATATCCTTTCTCCCTTTGTGTGTCCTTGATATCCTTATTGAAAATCAATATGCTTAGGTTTTTTCTAGTTTCTCTAGTCTTTTCCACTGGTCTAGCTCTCTGTCTTTATGCAAGGACCATGCTGTTTTAATTACTGAGATTTTGCAATAAATTTCAAAATTAGAAAGTGTGATACCTGTAACATTGCTGTTTATTTCAAGTTTGCTTGGTTTTTCAGGATCTTTTGTGTTTCTATGTGAATTTTGTGGGTTATTTGTTTCTGTAAAAATGTCTGGAATTTTGATAGAAAACATAGACTGCATCAAATTTGTAGTATGATATTGAGTACTTTGTCTTTCAGTGATATGTACATTTTAACAATATTAATCATTCTTACCTATAAATATAGTATGTCTTTCTGTGTATATGATTTTGATTTAATTTAGTTCATCAATATCTTACAGTTTTAGGTGTACAAGTTTTTCACTCTCTTATTTAGGCCTATTCCTAAATACTTTTTGATGCTATTGTAAATGGTATTGCTTTATTATTTTCTTTTTTAGATACTTCATTGTTAGCATATAGGATTACTATATGACCCAACAATCTCACTTCTGGATTTATATCCAAAATAATTGAAATCAGTATCTGAAAGAGATGTCTGCATTCCCAGCTTCATCATGGTGCTATTCACAATAGCCAAGATATGGAAACAACCTAAAGGTCAATTTACAGATGAAGGAATAAGTAAAATGTGGTATATACACACAATGAAATATTGTGTGTGTGTGTGTGTGTGTGTGTGTGTGATCTGCTATGTCCAACTCTTTGTGGCCTCATGGACTGTAGCCCTCCAGCCTCCTCTGTTCATGGAATTTTCTAGGAAAGAATGCTGCCGTGGATCTTTCTGACCTAGGCATCAAACTCACATCTTTTGCATCTCCTGCATTGGTAGGTGTGTTATTCATGACTATGCCACTGTGGAAGGAACAAGGAAAATAACACAAGTTTCTGAAAACACTAAATTACATCAAATTTCCTATGCGGGGAAAGAAAAAACTACCTCTACTACTACGGAGGCTTCCCTGATAGCTCAGTTGGTAAAGAACTCACCTGCAATGCAGGAGACCCCAGTTCAATTCCTGTGTCAGGAGATCCACTGGAGAAGGGATAGGCTACCCACTCCAGTCTTGGACTTCCCTTGTGGCTCAGCTGGTAAAGAATCCACCTGCAATGAGAGAGGCCTGAGTTTGATCCCTGGCTTGGGAAGGTCTCCTGGAGAAGAGAAAGGCTACTAACTCCAGTATTCTTGCCCGGATACTTCCATGGGCTTGCAAAGAGTCGGACATGACTGGACTTTTCTTTTTTCCCCCTCTACCACCACCAAAAATAAAATAACAAAAACATAAAGAGTCATTGTAATAAATATTAAAGAGGTATTATTGCTTTATTCATTAACCAATTGTTCTTAATGGCTATAGCAATAAATAATTAATAAATAATCAAATTATATGCATATTTAGGCTCCAAATGCATATCCATATGCACACACATGCACACACAGAGTGAAATGTGAATAATATGAAGCTTGTTAGTCATTAAACTAAAGCAAAGATTCCAAATTATAAGCCTCAAGTTAATTAAAAATGTTTATTTTTCAAAGAAAAGTTAGTTTATGTGATAATGTGTGATTCTTATGTCTTGTAGCAACATGATCTAATAATGTACAACACAGACTGGTGGTGACTTAGCCATTCCATTTGGAAAGCAGCTGGTATTATAATAAAGTACCGTAAACATCTTTTCACTCCTTATCACAGATGCTACCTTATAGAGTTTATCTTAGAATGAAATCAGTCAAAAGAGAGGAAAATATCATATGCATACTCAGACTTTCAATGTAACATCTTTTAAAATAAACCTGAAAAGTTGGAAGCAACCTCCATTACTAACAACAAGGTAAGTAATTAATTGAAAAATGTTCTCTTTTACCCACATGGATCCACACATGGTCCATGTGTGATATGTGTGTGTAATGATTGTTAGGGCCCTTTAAGCAGTTGGGGAAGGGCTTGTTAAATCATTGCTAGGTGAAAATCAGAATATAAATTATACATAGTTATCATTTCAACTATTCAAGAAACATTTATTCATATGCAAAGAGAACTAGTCAGGCACACAAATAATAGTGTACTATGAGTGTGGCTTTGAAATTCACTTGATGGGGGAAGATAGAATAATGGGAGGGATTGGGAAGAGAGGAAAGAAAATCAGTCTTTAGGCAATGAGTAGAGTGGAAACTGTTGCCAGGGAGACCGGTTACTAGGATCCTGAAATAGCTTAAATGAGAGTTGATGAAATTCTAAACGAAGGCAAAGGCTGAGGGGGTAAATGAAAAGGAAATATTGAGGTTACTATTTTTTAAAAGAAAAAAGATATCAGAAAGAAAAAAGGATTCTTTTCCTTCAAAAAAATATTTCATGTGTCTTCCACTAAAATATGTTGAAAATATAGTATTGTTTGTCAGTTACTTATTAATACATGCCAGGAAATTAACTTTTGCCCTTTTTTATGTCATTTTATGTGGTTGTTTCTATAAGTATCCTGATTTTGAAGAGGAGATGACTAAGATGGGGAAGATTTTCTAATATCACATTGCCTGTGAACGGGATCCCTAGAATTCCTACCACATACCAGACCCAAACTTAAATGCTGAACTCCATTCCTAGTGCCTGAACAATGGGTAGAAGGCTATACAGACCTGGACAAATCCTGAAACTTACTCTTTCTCTCTCTGAATTTCTTTCTTTCTTTCTTTCTTTTGTGTAATTGAATTTCTAGAATCCTTCACCCCCTTCAAGCTACTTATTTTGGAGATTGGGTTCTGCAGCACTTCCCTCTCTGTGGAAGATGAACAGCTAACAGGCATTCAAAGATGAAGGCTTCTGAGTTGCTTCCCAGTTAAAGTGAAAAAACCCTGTGTACGAGACAGCAAAAGAGACACTAATGTATAGATCAGTCTTATGGACTCTGTGGGAGAGGGAGAGGGTGGGGAGATTTTGGAGAATGGCATTGAAACATGTATAATATGTATGAAATGAGTCGCCAGTCCAGGTTCAATGCACGATACTGGATGCTTGGGGCTGGTGCACTGGGACGACCCAGAGGGAGGGTATGGGGAGGGAGGAGGGAGGAGGGTTCAGGATGGGGAACACTAGTATACCTGTGGCAGATTCACTTCGATATTTGGCAAAACTAATATATTGTAAAGTTAAAAAAAAAAAAAAGAAACAGATAAAAAAAAGAGAATGGAGGCCAGGTTTTCACCTTTCAAATATTTGTTGGGGATGGGTGAGGAGAGATGAGAAATGGGAGGAGGTAGTGTGTGTGTGTGTGTCTCCTCAATCATGCTTTTCTCTTCGTGACCCTACGGACTGTAGCCCGCCAGGCTCCTCTGTCCATGGGGTTCTCCAGGCAAGAATACTGGAGAGGATTGCCATCTCTTTCTTCAGGGGCTCTGCCAACCAGGGGATTGAACTCCCGTCTTCTGTGTCCTCTGCATTGGCAGGCAGATTCTTTACCACTGAGCCCCCTGGGATGTGTGAGGAGAGTTTAGAAGTGGGAGGAGGTAGTAGTGGATATAAAAGAATAGGTAGAATTGAGTCTCATTTCTGCGGGCAAGGAAGAAACATAGATTCCTGGGAATTCTGCGGTCTATACATGGGTAAAAGTTGGCGGGAGAGAGATTGACCTAGGGGAGTATGCTACAAGATCAATAAGAGAAGAACACCGGAAGCATGAGCTACATTGCAGTGATGAGCAGTTAGTGAAAGAAAGACAGAAAGAGACAATACAACCCACAAAAGAGGCATTGCAAAAATTATTAGATGAGAATTCTCTTTGAGTCAGAGTCATGGGGTCATAAAAAGGTTCTGTTTTCTTTCCCATTGATATACTATTCAGTTCAGTTTAGTCTCTCAGTCATGTCTGACTCTGCGACCCCATGGACTGCAGCATGCCAGGCCTCCCTGTCCATTACCAACTCCCAGAATTCAGTCAAACTCATGTCCATTGAGTCCGTGATGCCATACAACTATCTCATCCTCTGTCTTTCCCTTCTCCTCCTGCTATCAACCTTTCCCATAGCTTTGACTAGACCTTTGCTGGCAAAGTAATGTCTCTGCTGTTTAATATGATGTCTAGGTTGGTCATAACTTTTCTTCCAAGGAGCAAGCATCTTTTGATTTCATGGTTGCTGTCACAATCTGCAGTGATTTTGGAGTCCCTCCCCCCCCACCCCCGAAAAAAAGTCTATCACTGTTTCCCCATCTACTTGCCATGAAGTGATGGGACCAGATGCCATGATCTTAGTTTTCTAAATGTTGAGTTTTAAGCCAACTTTTTCACTCTCCTCTTTCACTTTCATCAAGAGGCTTTTTAGTTCCTCTTCCCTTTCTGCCATAAGGGTGGTGTCATCTGCATATCTGAGGTTATTGATAGTTCTCCTGGCAATCTTGATTCCAGCTTGTGCTTCATCCAGCCCAGTGTTTCTCATGATGTATTTTGTATGTAAGTTAAATAAGCAGGGTGACAATATACAGCCTTGACGTACTCCTTTCCCGATTCATTTCCCAATATTATTCAGAGTTATAAATAAATAAAAGTATATACTATTTGTATAAAGATGAACTGAAACCCAGTGAGCTGATTTGCTCTATTGTGTGGGCTAATAACAAACTCAATAGCACTATCTTGGTCTCCACCGATATGACAGCACTCTTATGACAGAAAATGAAGAGGAACTAAAGAGCTCCTTGATGAAAGTTAAAGAGGAGAGTGAAAAAGCTGGCTTAAAACTCAACATTAAAAAAACTAAGATCATGGCTTCCTTGTGCATCATTTCATGACAAATAGATGAGGAAACAATGGAAACAGTGACAGACTTTATTTTCTTGGATTCCAAAATCACAGCAGATGGTGACTGAAGCCCTGAAATTAAAAGATGCTTGCACCTTGAAAGAAAAGCTATAACCAACCTAGACAGCTCACTAAAAATCGGGAACATTACTTTGCCAAAAAAGGTCCGTCTAGTCAAAGCTATCAGAGAAGGCAATGGCACCCCATTCCAGTACTCTTGCCTTGAAAATCCCATGGATGGAGGAGCCTGGTAGGCTGCAGTCCATGAGGTCGCTTAGAGTCGGACATGACTGAGTGACTTCACTTTCACTTTTTACTTTCATGCATTGAAGAAGGAAATGGCAACCCACTCCAGTGTTCTTGCCTGGAGAATCCCAGGGATGGGGCAGCCTGGTGGGAGGCCATCTATGGGGTCGCACAGAGTTGGACATGACTGAAGCAACTTAGCAGCAGCAGCAGCACTCAAAGCTATGGTTTTTCTAGTAGTAATGTATGGTTGTGAGAGTTGGACTATAAAGAAAGCTGAGTGCTGCAGAATCGATGCTTTTGTACTGTGGTGTTGGAGAAGACTCTTGAGAGTTCCTTGGACTCCAAGGAGATCCTACCAGTCAATCCTAAAGGAAACCAGTCCTGAATATTCATTGAAAGCATTGGTGTGGAAGCTGGAACTCCAATACTTTGGCCACCTGATGCAAAGAACTGACTCATTTGAAAAGACCCTGATGCTGGGGAAGATTGAAGTCAGGATGAGAAGAGGATGAGAGAGGATGAGATGTTTGGATGGCATCACCGACTCAATGGACATCAGTTTGAGCAAGCTCTGGGAGTTGGTGTTGGACAGGGAGGCCTGGTGTGCTGCAGTCCATGGGGTTACAAAGAGTCAGACACAATTGAGTGACTGACTGAACTGCACTGATCTTGGTCTCTACATGCACCCAGGACCTCACCTCTTTCCTAGAACTGATCATCTTGTCACTGATTCCCCTGCAGGTGTTTGTTCTCGAATCTTTTGAGTATATGTGACATTAACATGGCCCTTTCCTCTGACAGTCATGTGACACTAACCAGGGTCCTCTCCTATGGTTAGGTCCTTTCCTATGGTATGGTTAGGTTCCTTTAAGTTTGTCATACTGTTCAAAGTGTACATCACTGCCTGAACTCTATATGCAAGCTGACAATGCAGCCTGTGTTTGCATGTGTGTGTTAGTCACTTAGTTGTGTCTGACTCTGCAACCCCATGAACTGTAGCCAGTCAGGCTCCTCTGTCCATGGATTCCTTCAGGCAAAAATACTGGAGTGGGTTGCCATTCCTTTCTCCAGGGGATTTTCTCAAACCAGGGATTGAATCCAGGTTTTCTGCACTGAAGAAGTCACCACCTGAGTCACCAGGGAACCACAGTGTGGCCTAGAAAAGGGCAGTTATATGTGAAGCAGTATAATAAATTACAAAAGGCTGATGATTTATAAATAATGTTTTATGTTAGAAATAATGATAAAATTAACAGGCAAAATTTTTAAATGAGGGACTATTGACCCCATGATGCTCAAAATTCTCCAAGCCAGGCTTCAGCAATACATGAACCATGAAATTCCAGATGTTCAAGCTGGTTTTAGAAAAGGCAGAGGAACCAGAGATCAAATTGCCAACATCTGCTGGATCATGGAAAAAGCAAAATAGTTTCAGAAAAAAACATCTATTTCTGCTTTATTGACGATGCCAAAGCCTTTGACTGTGTGGATCACAATCAACTGTGGAAAATTCTGAAAGAAATGGGAATACCAGACCA